>NW_023596225.1:11344919-11372419 GCF_011947565.3 Pollicipes pollicipes | reverse complement strand
TAAGTCAAGATTAAGGCCCCAAGATGTCACCAACATTTCCCCCGAGCGACCGGCCCGGTGAAGGGCTTGTCTACCCCCTCCACCTCCCCTCTGGAGGGGTCGAGCTTTGTGCTCATTAAAAACGTCGACGAGAAAAGTTTCCGCGCGACGAACCCTTTCGCCATCAGTCGGGAACTTGGGCTTCACGCCGGCGAAGTGGATGCAGCCAAACCGCCGCGCTCGGATGCCCTGCTAGTTAGTGTTTTTTTCCGAGCGTCAGTCAGAGGCCCTGCTCAAATTGAGCATTTTTCTGGGGCAGGCGGTCACAACCACCATCGCAGACCGCCTGAACACTATCCAGGCGGTCGTTTACAGCCCGGAGCTCACCGAGCTGTTGGACGAGATACTGGAGGAGCTGACCGAGCAGGGGGTGTGCGAGGTTATGCGTCTGCCCTCCCGCCGTCCCGGCCTGGGCCCCAACCCACTGGTCCTCCTGCGATTTAGGGGGCTAAGGTTCCCACGTACCATCCACTGCGGACGCATCATGGTCCCGGGAAAGGCCTGGGTCCCTCCTCCCCAACAATGCCGTACGTGCCAACATTTCGGCCACGCTGACCGGACCTACCGGGCTGCGCGTTCGACCTGCGGCCGCTGTGCCGATCCTCATCACACGCGGGAGTGTGACGCGGAAAGTCCGCGCTGCGCCACATGCAAAGGCCCGCACGCAGCTCGGGACCGCCGCGCCTGTCCCGCTTGGCATATGCAGCGCCAGCAGCAGGCAGCGGCAAGCGGCCTATGCACCCGTCCGAGTGTTCCAGCCTCAGGAGTGGCCCACGCCGCGGGAGGCATACCCTCGTCCTCCCCCTCTAACACCAGCTCCGCGGCGGCGCCCCCTCCCTCTTCCGCGTCCTGTTGAGGAGCCTGAGGTATCGAACCAGCGTTGTGCCTCAGCATAACGCTCCTCCTCAGCACACCGCCCCTCCCCAGCAGGTCAGCCGCGTCCAGTGCTGCGTACGATCGAGCCCGCGCCAGCCGACCCAGTTACGGCGAACCCGGCAGCTGCGAGCCTCCCTGAGCAGGAACCCGCCCCGCCAAACTCGGAAAGCCTCTCTCTCACCCCAACACGTCGGTGTTGGTCCACTCCACCCGTACCGGCGTCCCAAAAAGCCCCGTCTGATGCCCCAGGCGCCGTGCCCCCGACGCCAACCCCCCGGGCCAGTCCCTCAGTCAAACGCCGAGTCCGACCCATTACGCGCTCCCGCCGTCGCGCCCCTCGATTGCTCTCTCACTGCCGCTCCTCTGGATGGTCTCCCTCCCCGTCCTAAATGAATCTCCAGGTCGATGAATTCTTGCTCCAATGGAATACGAGATCTCTGGTATCCCATCGTGCAGAATTCAAGGAATATATGATAAAAAACAAGCCATTGATAGCGGCCGCTCAAGGGACCTTATTTAACCACTCGGATTCTTTTAATTATAGGTTAAAGATCAACGGTTACTGACACTACACACAAAACGTAAACGAAGCCCTGCGCCGAGGCCGTTGGGCTTTGTTTGTCTCAAATAACCTTTTGCAACGTCAAGTTCATCTTGATACCCATTTCAATTCAGTTGCAATAAACGAAAAATTAGCACAGTTAGATCCTACTCTTCTTTCTATATACGTTAGCCCCACTAGCCCTGTCTCCTCAACTGATCTCTCCGCCTTACTCGTACAAATTCCCTCGCCCCGTCTCCTTCTCGGGGATCTGAACGCCCATCACCGCGCATCGGGTTGTAGCACGACACAAGCAAGGGGGAGAGTTTTACACACACTCATGGACACTCACAACTTCATATGCATCAACGTACTGACACCTACGCATGCACATTACCACGAAGGCACAGTGACATACTCTGTTATAGATCTAGCCTTAACAACACCACGCATAGCACCGCTTTTTACGCACAATGTTCAACGAAACCCGCTTTTTAACGACCACTACCCGATCCACTAAATCTTCCCCGATAGAGTTCGCAGTTTGCAGTGTCCAGTTCGCAGAGCGGACTGGACATCTTTCTAAAATTATATAGAGGAGGCACACCCTTCAGGCACAACTCCCGACCCCCCTACATTTCTAAACACTATTTTAGCCTCAGCGCACCAGTTCGTTCCGCGCACTCATCGTCGACAAGGGCACAGACATGCTCCCTGATGAAACGATGAGTGTCAGCGCGCAGTAGCCCTGCCACGTCGGGCTATGTGTGCCTTTCGTAATTGCACTTGCATCGCTCATGAAGAGGAGTTTCACAGAGCTAAACATCAAACTGATATAACCATCAAACGCGCAAACCGGGAAAGCTGGGACCAATTTTCAAATACGTTTAACCGCTTTACCCCTATCTAAAATATGGTCACTGATTCAGTGTTTCACAAACAAATGCACGCTACATTATAAGACCCCGCACCTTGTAATCAGCAACCAGCACTACAGCATCCCATTCGAAGTCGTCACAAAATTTGCCACGCACTTCGCCCGTGTATCATCATCCGAACAGCATTCCCAACAGATCACTAACACACCTAATGTCACGCTGCTCGCACTCGACTTCACGTCTGCTAACACTGAGACATTCAACGCACCCTTCACACCTTTTGAATTGGACCCTGCGATCAGTAAGCGCGGAAATAGTTCCGTCATTCCAGACCAATTAGCCTACTCCTTTAGAAATCTCACTAGGTCTGGACTCACCAACCTTCCGTCGGCTTTCAACGATATGTGGGTTAACGGATTCTTCCCTCCCTCATGGCGCTCTAGCACACTTATCCCTATACTTAAGCCTTCTAAGCTTCCCTCTGACCCTTTGGGCTGTCACACCATCTCTCTTACTAGCTTTGCTCCTAAAATATTGGAACGAATGGTCAACGGACGTATCAGGGTGTTCCTTGAGTCAAATCACATTGTTTCACCTTTTCAGAACGGCTTTCGTCCCGGCCGCTCCACAGAGAACAGCCTGGTCCGCATTATAGATTCAGTTCAGCTCCGATCTCGGACTAAATCTAGTACGGTAACACTATTCGTGGATTTAAAGGCCGCTTTCGACAGTGTGTATAAAAGTGCCCTCCTCATTAAACTACATGAAATCTGAGTTCGTGGCCGGCTTGCCGCTTCATTAAAAACTTCTTAACTGATAGGACGTTTTTTGTGCGTTGCGGAAATGCTTATTTTTTCTCCGACGGCGCAGGATCACAGTCTTTTTCAGGGCAGTGTCTTAGCTCCAACCCTCTTCCCTGTGATGATAAATGATGTTTTCAATAAGATTAATAATATTTCTCCACATTTTCAGTATTCTTTATACGCAAACGGCCTGGCTGTGTGGCATACGCATGCTAATGTCGATCACGCACAGCACTATATACAATTAGCTGTAAATGATATTCACGCCTGGTGTGCACGCTGGGGACTGCAGATTTCCCACGCAAAGTCAGCTGTAATTACCTTCTCTAGGCGAAATTATGTTCAGCCTACCACCCACCTCAACCTTAATGGTGAAGTAGCCCCTCTAGTTGACAGTTTTAAATAACTTGGAATAATATCAGATCGTCGTCTTACTTTCAGTGCTCATTTCGCTAGCCTTAAGCAACGCTGCGCCAGACGATTAAACATATTGAAATGCATAGCATGGCGGGAGTGGGGCGCCGACAGACGCACTTTCCTCCGCCTCTATGCCTTCTTGATACGCCCGATGTTGGACTACAATGGCTTTTTATGACATTTCTTCCAAAAAGTCGAAAGCCTGGAGACCATCCAGAACGCAGCCCTCCGCATAGTGACTGGTGCACTTTGCACCTCTTCGGTCCCAAATCTGCTCGCGGACACGAATATTCCCTCCCTGTCACACTGACGAAAGTCGCAACTTCTCAGATTTTACTCACGCGTCACAGCGCACGTTGGAAACCCCACACACAACACCCCCACACACCTCCACCCCAACCGCACACTTACCAACGCGGAACTCCAGCATCCATCCATCAGCACTCGTGTTATTCAAGCGCAGCGAGTGCTTAATCGCCCCGACATTCCTGCAACACAACTCCCATTCCCTGAACCTTTTGGGGCGACCATATACCTAACGTAATATTTCTGTTCAAACAAAAAAATTAAGCGTATCAGAAACCAAAGTGCATGCACTCTTCGCTGAGTTCAAAGGAGAATACGACCAACACGCCTTTATTTATACTGACGGCTCCCGACGCGATGGTCGCACAGAAACTGCCTTCGTACATCATAATTACCACATATCAAACCACCTGTCAAATTACAACACTGTGTATACAGCTGAACTAGCATCAATCCTCGCACTTGGTAGCCCTGCTCTACATCAAGCAAGGTGACCTACAAAGGACAGTTATGTGCACCGACTCTCATTCGTCGTTACAGGCTCTCATCACTCTCCATAAGTCATCCCACCCAACTTTAAACAGCATACGTAGAACGCTCTGCTCCGTTCCTCAACAAACTCACGTAATATTTCTCTGGATGCCTGGACACGCAAATATTCATGGAAACAGCACTGTTGACGAAGAAGCAAAACGAAGCCTCATGCTTCCGGAACATAATCATCTTCATTGTCCCGTTTCTGATATTCTAGCAGCCATCAATTTACATTTCCGTCTCTCTTCAGTCCAAGTGGGATGAACGCGCTCATCACCACCTTCGCCCAATCAAACCCATACTCCAGCACTGGCCGACCATTAATGAAGATAATCGCCTTAATGAAGTGCTGCTTGCCAGACTGCGTATCGGTCACACCAAAATCACCCACTGCCACCTTTTCGAACTCACTCTCCTTCCGCTGTGTCATCGCTGCGACATCCCATTCACAATAAATCACTTCCTCCTCGTGTGTCTGATGTATCAACGATCAAGGCAGCCGCTCATCAATTACACCAACGCTAATCGGCTTCCATTCAACCTTCATTCTCTCCTCGGTGATCCTTATCCTGAGTTGATCGTTCTCCTCTTTGAGTTTTTACACAGCACAGGATTATATATTTTCATTTAAATGCATAGTTTTTTTCCTGCATAATTTGGCAAAGATTGCAGGTTTTCCCTATTGGCTAGGAATCCTGTTTTTTTTTTTTAGTTAGGACTTTCCAGGACTCAATAGCATCACACAGCACCACAAGGTCGTGCCGAGCAGCAGAGCCCGGGACCGATCTCCTCGTTGTTGCGATGAAGCGGCCCGGCATCCATCCATCGCACAGGTCCCCGACAAGTCACCTGAGCAAAGGCCATCGCTGACAGGGACACCCCACATAGGACTCTCAACATCCCAGGAGAAAGGCGGAAGGGCCGGTGAGGAGGCTCACTTGTTCAAACGTACTGAATGCGTGTTGTGTCGTCATGAAATAAGTGTATCTGTTGCTGCGGTCTGATTTGATTGGTATGATCTTGCTGGACAAAAAATGAACCAGGTTAACGTAACGTTTCTTCAAAACACCATCTCCCTTGCTTTGCGCCGGACAGCATAAGCCGGTTTAACGTAATCGTTACCTGGGCTTATGCCGGAAGTAAATTTCCCCCCCGGAGGTGCCTTTAGGTTCGCCGAGGGGAACAAAGAGGCATTGAGTTGGCCAACAAAAAACCGTCCATTTGTCTACCAGCTCTTATTGAATCGCGGATTGTGAAGGCCGGATATTTTTTGTGCCATGAAGGTTTGCGAAAGAAGAATGGTAGAGAGGAAACATGCACTTTCCCTTCTCATGCTCTTTGGTGAAGAAGAGGAAGAGCTCACACAGGCCAGACGTGCGATTTGGGTGCAGGAATCGCTGACTCCACGCGATGAGCACGGGGAGTTCGCGACGTGGTTCGCGGAAGAGAAGCTGAATGCTGGAGCATTTCGCCCCGCATTTCGGATGTTGCCTTTAAGGTTTGAAGAGATTCTGGAGATAATTGGACCCCTGCTTCAGCGGCAAACCACCAATCACCGATCGCCGATAGCGACAGCTGAGAGACTGGCCATTACATTGAGGTGAGGAGGCGTTGAAGGGTTATGTGCTTCACCTAGCCCCCCCCACCCAAAAAAAAACAATCAGTTTGCCAAGGACAGGAAAGGTTTAGCACTAGAAGTGATGCTAGCAGGCACTATCACTAAACATATTCAGTTGATGCCCTGTCTATGCTGGTCCACCTGCTGTTAGTATAGTGATGAGGCACAAAATGCAGCTTGCTGTGTTTTTTGTACAATATGAGATGATTATTAATGTGGATGTTATTCAGACAAGTGTGTTTTGTGGTGGCACACACAGCGATATTACCTCTTTTATTCCTTACATCACTAAAATTATCATAGGTGTGATGTGCTGAGCTGAAATAAGAAGTGTTTGTTCTGTGTCATGTGCATTTTCATACACATTTAACAATTCTATTGCTGCATGAAATGTGTCCAAATCAAAGGCATTTTTATTATGTATATTCAACACACCTCTATTGTAAGAATGGTATTAATCGGACATGGAATGCTCATGCCTTCTCATATTATTCAACACCACAATGAAAGAGGTACTAGGAGACATGGTATGGCACGCAGTAATTTAAAACTTCAGTGTTTTGTATTATAGGTTGAGGGTGCCATAAACCAATATATATATATATATATATATATATATATATATATATATGTATATATATATATATATATATATATATATATATATGTATATATATATATATATATATATATGTATATTACCAGGTTACGTGGCTTTCCTTACAACTGTTACCTTCTTGACTTCCAGATACTTGGCATCTGGCACGAGCCAGAAAGATGTGGGACGGTACTTCAGAGTGGCACCAGCAACTACAAGTGGCATCATCAAGGAAGTGTGCTCAGCATTGTGGCATCAACTGGCTCCCAAAGAAATGAATCCTCCAAGCCAGGATGAGTGGCAGGCTATCGCCAAGGAATTTGAACAACGTTGGAACTTCTCTCACTGCTTGGGTATGGAAGTGCAAGTTAATGACTTCTTCAGACGTGTATGAAATTTAAACTTAATCATACATAACTGGTAACTTGATGGTCTCACACCATGTTCTTTTGGGGCTTAGACTGGATAAAGCGATTTCTCTTTCCAGACTATCAAGGCTTCCATTTGTACATCAAGCGTGCACCCCACCCTACTCCACCCTATGTTCATTGTGCCAGCTTCAACGTCACTTTGTCCTTTTTGGTTTGCAGGTGCCATTGATAGGAAGCGCATCCACATCCAGTGCCCTAAACTCAGTAGCACGAGGTACTTAACCTACAAGTCAACTTTCGCCACCATCCTGCTGGCTGTCGCTGATGCGGACTACTGCTTTGAGAACATAGATGTGGGTGCATATGTCAGTGCCCATGACGGCACCGTCTTTGCACAGTCGGCACTGGCAAGAGGCCTTGAAGAGGACTGTCTCAACTTGTCACCGCCGCCGGGAGACGGCCTCAACTATGTCCTAGTGGCAGACGAGGCATTTCCCCTCAGAGAACGCACCATGCGGCCACCCTGGACGGGGGATGGCCGCATGGTGCGGATGGACCCCGAGAATCGCCATCTGAGGACGGTTTTCAGCCACCGCCTCAGCCGCGCCAGGCGGACTGCCGAGAACACGTCCGGCATTCTCGTCTCCAAATGGCGAATCTTTCGCCAACCAACCATCGCTGGTGTCGAGACCGTCGTCGTCATCGTGAAGGCAGCTTGGGTTCTTCACAGCTACTTGCATTGGCGCGGCGGTATGTCGACCGACGCTCCGCGCTACGTCGACCACGACGACGTCGACGTTGAGCGGAACGGTGACGTCACGAGGGCGCGTGGCGCAGGCAGGCCGCAGGAGCTCTCAGGTGCCCCGGTCGCCTGAGCTCCAACAACACCACCCGGCAAGCGATGGAGCTTAGAGAGAGGTTCGCGGCACACTTTGTCTCGGCAGAGGGCGCAGTGCCGTGGCAGGACCGCGCAGTGCGACATGGACAGCTCAGCGACCGCGAGTAGTGCCAGCACACTCCTGATGCCGTGAGTGGAACTGGCCACGGCCGGCAAGACGCGCCACATCTGATGGCGGACCCGATACTGGTGCCGCCGCAACTGGCGCTGGTGCACCGCTAAACCGAGACCGTAACATCGTCAATGATGTACCCCCCTCCCCCCCCCCCGACACCTCGACTAGTCGTCCGGTTCCCATTCCTACTCGCTGTGAATGGGAACCGGGCCATTATATCGCTGTGTGCTAGCGTTGTTAAGATGTTAATAAATGTGTATATATGTTAATAATGTTACACTGTTTCCGTCTTATCTCTACTGAGGCGTGTTGCACCATCCAACTTGCACGAATGGCGCCGACTGGCTGAGATAATGCAAAGGAACAGGACATGTGCAATGCCTGGTCAAAGACTGAACACGAAATGGTCACATTTATTATTAAAGCTCATAATTGAATACGAAAATGGTTTCTTGACTACGCAAAGAAGGAGGTTTCTCTGCGTTGTCACCACCGAAGGGAGGGCGGAAAATGTTACTCGGTGATGTCCTCCCTCATAATCAATTGCGGGATACCCTGCTGCAGGATATAGCGCCTGCGCTTGGTGATTCGGCGCAAGACCGCTGCGACCTGTCGGCCGAACAGTTCGAACTCATCATCTTGCCCTTTTACATAGTCGAGCAGCTCCTACTGCCAGGGCGCCAGCTCCTCCCCAGAGCGCCTCCTCTTCCTCTGCTGTCCAGAGCCAGATGACGTGCCACGGCCACGGAGGGTGCGCGTGCCCGAGGGGAGCGCGAAGGGTTCAGGGGAGCATCCCGGTGGCTCTCCTTAGGAGGTGCTCTGTCTGCGGGAATGTGGTCAATGTCAAGCGCAGGGGAGCGCATACGGCCGACCTCTGGGGAGGGTGTAGGCTCCTTTTCCTGAGAGGCTGCACGTCCTATAGTGGGCGTAGGAGGGGGACTGGTGGCAGAGAAGCAGGCCTGACTATCGTCCTCCCACTCGAACATTGCCCTTTGAGACGCTCCATCACTGTCGCCGCTGGCCGCTGCCACACCGCCGCCGCCGCTGCCACCGGCTACTCTCACACCGCCGCTGGCGCTGGCCGCTGCCACACCGCCGCTGCCGCCGGCCGCTCCCACACCGCCGCTGCCGCTGGCCGCCCCCACACCGCCGCTGCCGTTGGCCCCCGCCGCACTCCCGTTGCAGCCGACCGTCTCCCCATTTCCAGCACGGGACGCCTGGACGCCAAAGCTGTCTCCGCCACTGCCACGTGAGAGCATAGCTGGTCAAAATGCAGTCACTTTTAGAGATGAAATGGTTTCACCATGCGTCCTGCTGAGGCCACCACATCGGCATGGCATACGTGAGACACTGACGCAAGCAGAACGACGTACAAACCTTAAGCAACGGCCCGACATATTTGTTATTCACCCGTAATTGCTCACATAATCACCCCTCCCAAAGGAATGGAATTTAACTCTTGAATGATTTAAGTCAGATGCAGGCAAGGTCGAAACACTCTATGCATACCGCCTGTATGTTGTTGTGTGCTTGTGGAGAACCCCATCCAGCAGAGGGAAGAGTGACCATTTCGAAGCGCGAGCACGGGCCTCTTCACTGCCGCTGCCACTGGGCAGGGGCTTCTTTGCAGCACTCCGAAGTTTTCTGTGGCGACCTCTGAGGTATGTCCACTTAGCCTTCACATCATCTTCTGCTGATTAGGGCGATGTGGAAATAAATTGTTAAAATACAGAAATAGCACTCATTATACACTTTGAACACTAAACATTTGAGAAGACTTTGGCATCCCGCCACATAATTATCACAGGAACTGAAAAATAAGTGATTTGACCATATATCAAAACATAAGCTACACTTCAACAAGTGCTCGATGATGTCACCACCTCAGTGGAAAAAGAAGCAAATTCAGCTGGATGACTTGCACTATATACTATAACTGTAGCTGGACATGCAAAGAACTGTGACATGGATAGCTGTCCACAAATGTGAGTAAAAAACTGCCTGTGGAGTCTGTGTTCACAATTCTAACAATCTCTCTCCATGCGTTGCCCTTTTTCAGCACATCTTTATAAGACCTGTGCTGCATGACATACAGCCACTCATATTTGAAGACTAGGTGCGCTACGTATACGCATCTATGAGGCGGACTCATTTTTTTCCTGATCATGGTGAATTCTGTCACTTTTAGGCTAAGGTTTTCGAAAAAACAAAATAGCCTGAAATTGGCTGCTAGATGCCATTAAAAGCAAGCACGAACTTGATTCCTGGCTCATTTACGGCAAGCCGACTAATCGATGTGCTTTACTGATGGCTAATTACTAGTGCACATTTTTGCTTTTATTTATTATGAAAGGGTACAACATGTTCTAGCACATATCATGTATTAACACCGTGATGCACAAGCATCGCATGCATCACAAATTAAAAACTGAATGAACGGTTTTCCCGAACAGTCCAATTTTTGAGCAGGCCAACAGATCAGGCCCCCGAAAAGTGCAAACGTCCCTCCAGTTAAAACGCGCTCGGGTGGGGTCAATTTGCCCCTCCCCCCGAAAGTCTTTCCAGAATGCTTCCCGAACGGCGCGGCATAGCCGCGCCAGATTTTGCATAGCTGCAGGCAATTGAATAGCAGATCGTTTGGCATAAAAAATTAGATGTACCTTGCAAGGCCGCTGACCTATAGCAGGTCAGTCAGGACATGGTTTCAGCGAAAGCAATTTCGGGGGAATCCTTTAATCTGATCCAACAACGGAGTGTTAGAAGAAGCCATACGTCTCTGAGATGCTTTTTAGGCAACAAAACAGTTGAATGAGCAAATTACATTGACCTAAAGTTAGGAATGAAGGTCACACCAAGGTCAAAACCAACCTGTTTTGTTTCTCTAGGGCTTGCTGTGTGGGATGGTTTCTGGTGCTCATTTTGAATTTATTGATTGCGGAAACTGCATTATACATCTTTCATGCACTTCTTAGAGGTCATAGTGGGTCATTGACCTAAAATGACCCAGGTCAGCATCTTGTTTTGGAAACATACTGCCTAGCGTAATCTTTGTCGCTTAGTCAAATGCAAAACTCAAGCACTCTGGAATGATTTTGGTCACCTTGACCTTTAACAGGTCAGACAAGGTCACGGTATTGAATGAGTATGTGACCTTTCGCTTAGAAACGGTTATCTAGGTTCTGGGGCACTTAGGAGACCAACCTGGAACTTGACTTTGTTTAACCTCTTTTGACCCAAAGGTCACGATCTAGGAACCTGAAACTTTGACCTAAGTGGGTTCACGTACAGGTCAACACACCCTGAAAATTTTGTGTCTCTAGCTTTCTTAGTTCCCGCGATCCCAGGGGGCCACGTTGACCCCCCACCCGAGCGAAGGACATCTAGCCGGCCACCCGGGCGCGTGTTAAATAGGAAGTACCTACGATTTGGAGTGCCCGAAAGGCCGAGTGTGCCTAAGCAGGTTAACAAATGGGGCCCCCGACAAGAGTGTAAGGACCGAAGGAAGTGACAGAAGCCTTTCGGGCAAATGAAGAGAATGCGAGGAAGATCCCTGATTGACAAGAGTAGACTGCTTTTTGACTGAATATGGTAGACCGTTTCCTTCTGCAGAAACTGCTGCTATCTGCATGTTGTAATTCCGCACACTGAACAACCGAGATAGGCTGACGTAGGTGTGAATGCCGTTTTCACCAAGGTACCTCAAACTCATCTCATCAGGCCACTCTGATGAGTTAGAGGTGAAACAGATTTCTGCGCTGCGTAAAGATTAGAGTACTATGCGCCACTTTACCCGCATTCCAAGACATTTGGAGGACAAATTCGTTGCGTGCTGCGTGAAAATAGTTATTGATCGGAAAGGACACATTCCGCGACGCACGGTCCGCTTATGAGATGAGACGTCCCTGCTGCTATTGATTTATATTTCTTACAGCTCCAGCATGGCATGCCTACAGCAGTTCGAGTGGTAGTGAATTAGGGTTAGGATGGATTAGTCCATTGTTGCGACAATGCACAATGAAAAGTGTGACCAGCCCTCGAATGTCATAGGTAGCAGACAACTTTTATTGATTTTGGCATACGATGCAGGAAAGTAAGATATCTGTGTCATGTAATATCCTCTGGTTCCTGGCTGACCAAAGGCAAACTTGAGTTCAGAATTGACAATATCGTGTTTGCTGCTTAGAATTTAAAATAACAAACTTTGTCCCGATATCGCAGAAAGCTTTACAACTCGCGCTGCATGCTGTTCATTTTAACGCTCTGAAATAATGTCAATACGTTTAGGGCATGCTGTTTTTCCTCATGTTACCATTTTCAGTTCAGCCATTTGACTCACCGGCAAAACAATGTTTGAAATAGTTGAATCGCGATTTAACTTATGAATTTCATGAATAATGTGGTTCAGCTCACGACTCAAAGCGGCATTTACCTGGTGAGCCGATTCAGCTCACGACTTACACCAAAACGATTGACTCACGAGCCGATTCATGATTCAGCTCGAGTCGAACACAAGCCTGCGTAGGGGTAGGCATTGAATGTGCTACTTGTACCAAGAGCTCGTAGTAGGTACAGAACGCAGATCGTTTCTTCACTGCTCACATGTCATCAATGGCGTTTATCAATAAACAATCACAAGTTCTGATCCTGGCAAGAGGGGTGGGGGAGGGTGGGCGATGCGAACCCCTTCCCCCTCCCTTACGGTTTCTGGGGATACCGATGCGGCATATTGTGCAGACTCGCCCAAATCCTTGGTAACCTGTGAGGCATCCATTGCACGCGTGTTGACAACAAAAAAGTGCCCCTAGTAAAATTCTGGTTTCAGAGCAGCGATGCTTTTTACGAACATTGCAAGACGATTCAAGAGCGACGGGTGCGGCGGGTGGCAAGCGCCGATTCTGCGGACCGCTTGTGGAGGGCACTGTTACATAAGCGAAACCCCACATTATAAATGTAGGCTCGAAACAGATAAAATTAAATGTCATTGTACTCTCAATCAAACAAGGGACACGTCTCTTTATGTTCCATGTCACTACACTGCATGGCTTCTGTCGTCGACGACGGAAAAAGGACTTTGAGACATTTGTATTTTTCTTGCATACTTGCTTTCTTTGTTTTTGGTTCTGAAACAAATAAAACATTGTCAACCAGTAAAGTAAGTACGCTGGCATGCGGAAGCAGAATACAGCACATCTAGAAATGACTGCAGAGTTATCGTCATATATCACTTGTACTGAATTAACACACTGAATACTAAATTATCACAATGCATTTTGACTTAATTAAATACACATATATGACAATACACTAAGTAAATACAGCTCTCTTACCAAAGTTGTTCCTACTATCGCCGTTGACGAACCAGACGGCTTCCAGTGGCGCACGCCAAACCTAGCGCAACTCGCCACGTCATCTGACCCCGAAGCAAAAGGGTTCGCTTAACTACACCAACGGCCGCGCAGCGAGGCGGCGCCACTTGCCAGTAGTCCTTGTCGCTACACCATCTATCGTCCCTGTTCGGATGCCATCTGCGGAGCACGCAGACGCAGCCGTTGTGCACGGAACAGTTTCGTACACATGAACGTGCGAAGCTGATGTTTGATTTTCGGGAAAATTTGACCTTCGACTTGGTCTAGTGGGGTCAACTAACAGGAGACGTCTTACCAATCACAAGATCTCGTTAAAGTCAGCTCACCGTTTGTTTGTTTTCCCGAGGCTTTACCTTTCTTAGTTTGCAAACGTCAGGGAATCCTCCCCACAACCAGTCTGCGTTACAAAAACCGAGGAAGCTTGTCGGCTCCCATCCCTTGATATTTGTTTTAATACATATGCTAGCGTAAAGATCAGCGTTTCACATCACGAAAACACCAACTGCTACAGCAAATTAACACCTTTTGTTACCAACATCCAAGCATTGTCAGAAATTCCATCAACAAGCCAAAATTTTCCTTTGCATGCAAGAAACATACAAATTTAAGGTTATCCGTGGTGTTTTTCGTGTATAATGTAGGAGTATCAATTCAGATTCATTGCGGGGGCACCATCCAACATGATGCTTAGGCTAGGCCATCAATACTGGTTCCTCCCCCTCCAACCAACATTCTAGCTGGAAAATTACAGAAAGATATGAGAAAAAGCTAATAATAACTCAAAACCATTTCGTCCGGACTTTATTTATTGAACATGATTCAGGGGATGCTACCTCCCCCTAATCATGTACAAGAAATCGGCTCTCCTGTCATTATACCACCACCACACTAACTATATTGACTTCGACTATCAACGTAGGCTGCATATAAGGTAGGCGGTCCGCCTTCACGATCCGTACTTAAATGTATACAGCGATTATGCTAATGGTTCCTTCAAGACAACTTCATAATTCATTGTTAGCAAAAACGGTAAAGAGATATACCATATTTACATCCATGCGATTCTATGCTCACCGCTCACAAGTGCAAAGAAAATGTGTACATCAACAAGCACTACAGAATGAATGGCTTACAAAGCCCTCGTGTTGCAGTAGGGGTGCTATCATCAGGGAAAAGCCAATATCGTCCTCTGCGACAACCAAATGCCAACCTTTCACCGACCTCATAGGGCAAATGGACAACAATACCACAAAGCCTCCTGCTATTTGAAGAAAAACTCTTAGTACAGGGGGAGATGGCAATGCAACATGTACCGCTCTCCTCATTGCCTACAAATGCTACACCATCCCACTCCTCACTTTCATTGCCTTCCCATGGCCTACATCAGTCCCTATCATAAAAATTTCCAGCAACCAAGATTTATGTTAGCCAAAGGTTTAACTGTCAATAATTGTTTGAATGCTATGAGGACACTGATGAAATAATTGCATTTTAAGCAGGGGCACAGTTTTCGAAGACAGACTTGTGAGCAGTGAAAATTTATGTAATGTACCCCAAAATATGGATGTTTCCCAGATTAGCACACTACAAATTCGAGGGGAGGGCTGGAGCCCTGAACTGAATAAAAAGTAAGAACATCCCTGATTCGAAGATCTATGTGGCTGGTAACCATTCTTTAACAGGACAAGAACAAAAGGGCATAAATTGGCATTTCAGAACTATTATCACCTTCAGCTTTTTCCCTTAATGAAAAATGCTATCAGACTTCAACATCAAACCAACGGTTCTTTCTAAAGGGAGGAGGGCTGGTTGCTTGTGACTGCTTCAGTTAGTCAACAGCCTTTTCGGTGTCTTGAAAAGACGGTTGGGATAATTGCAGGTCATGTTCTACTTTGGTCGGATCATCCTGCTGACTTACCCTGAACTGTCAATGACTCTCATCGCTGAGGACAGGGTGCTGAATCGCGGCACCACCAACGAAGTAAGCAAGGTAAAAAATAAACCCTAGGCTGTTATTCATGACACTGCAATGCGAATACCACTTGCAAAATTGCAGCGCAGTGAAAATCGCCGCCCACCTCATATCAGTCGTGTCGTAGCGATTTAAACATGCCCTTGCGGCAAGATGAATCCCGATGTCTAGATTTTGTCATCATTTTGTACTGTTTAATTCGGGACACTGAGGGCCGGCTGTTAAGAACAGCGAATCGGCCGACCGGCCGGCCATAGGGAGTACACTGACTTGTCGCCGACCTCTCACCGAGTCAGCCGACCAACAAAAAATCATTGGACATTTTTTGGCCGGGCGGAAATGAAACCTAGAAAGGATACCATGGTGCCGTAGAGTGCGGTAAAGAGTCGTCACGGAAACGTTCGCGGGTGCTGTGTGACGAAATGCATTACCACGGAGACATAACATCTATGCATGGAGACCTCACAGTGCTATTGTTTTGCACAGTGTGCTGTATTTTTGTTTTGGCTTTAACAATATTTTCTGTCCAAAAGCATTTTTGGTACCAAGCCTTGCGTGGATGTATGCATTTTTGTCGCCGATCTTATCCACCGGGTCGGCAGGTTTTACCACCCCTGAAACACCTGTCCCTGGAGCAGAACCGGTCAGAAATACCTTGCTCAAACTTTTGGTATTCTGGTTGTCGTTGTTCATTATATTGTGTGGTTCATTATATCCTGAAAGGCAAAACAAGATGAGCAATATGTACATTCCATTCAAGAGGAAATGTAAAACAGCCACACAACACAATTTATGTTTGGTTTGATATAGCCTTTCTTAAAACGCCTAGTATCTTGACAACGCCCCATAAAATGCTTAAGAATATTACGTTGACCGGGAAAATAGTGTAGGAATACCGCCTACGTGAAACACCGAGAAATCAGGACATTCAGATAATGCCTATAAATGCCAGCAAAGCACCGTAATGGCGGTAATTTTGAGAACGTTTTATGAAACGAATGAATCTTTCATGAATCTAGTTTTTTATTTGACACGTTGGATAACGCCAAACGACTATGGATGCATCCTCAAGGGAATGGTTAACATTTGACGATGTTGAGGTAAGCATTAGATATGGTGTAACAAGCTCACTTATAGCTATTGGTTTACTGTTAAGTGTAATGAACCGCTCTATACAACACGTTTTCTCTCTGAACTAAATATTGTTCTCGGTACGCCATTGTTTGATCACGTCATCGTACCTTGCATAACATTGATTGGAAACCAACTGTCAGCCGTTATATGTGGAAATTGTGCTCACGAACGGCAGACATGAACGACTCTCTCATCATTATTTTCTTGGCCTTGTTCGCCGCATGGGTTATGGAATGGCAGAATTTGAATGACGTTATGACGTCATGAGTGTCGTGGTGACCTTGTAATACTCTTTCATGGAATAGTTCCCCCATATTTGCGGGCGTGAAGCTCAGAAACTGGAGGGATTAAGGCCTTAAAAGAGGCATGACTGTGAACTGCACCGAATTATCTTCAAGATGGCTACTTCGGCTGAAAACCTCCACAGAAATGTGGAACACTCCTTTCGCAGCCTGACGTTTGTCCCCAAATATTTTTGTTCGCCGTACATGGTATGATGAGATGTTGTCATTTATCAAATAAAACCCTTTTGTACAGCACAGTTTGAGGAACAGGGCTGACGAACTAAGAAAAGTGGCATGGATGTTTAAGGTAGCAACAAGTGGGCCGAACGCAACTTAAATCTGGAAATTGGCGGGCCAGTTAGCAATGCTACCCCCTCTCTACCTTGAAAAGTGTGGGGCAGGGCCATAGTAACCTCATAGTCACCGGGATTGCGCCCTCCCTCTGAAATGCCTCTATTTCTAACAGATATTAATCCCCTGCTAGCCTTACTGAACCTCCTCTTAACAAGCCTTGGTCCCTTCACCGTGTCTAACCACCGTGAGAGCCACCATACGGACTTGCCGTGGTCAGCACCATGGCCTCGTTTTTGTACCTTGCTGAGTCATCTGACCCGTCCCCGGAGAGTGACCCCGGCGGTTGTAAGCACCCGAGCCGCGGTAGCGTCGACACCCCACCTGCGGCACAAGTACTTAGAAGCGACGGGCACCAGCTGCGTATCGGTGATTCAGACCTCACCAAGATGGCTGCCGGCGGTCCGCGCACTGTACCACCCGTTCGCCTGAGTCGGACTGGGCGCACGCCCTGCTGCACCGCGCCGTGCATGACAGACGCAGATTCGCCACGACGATCATCCACTTAAGCTGGTTGCCATGATCACAGTGAACTGATGCCAGGCGGCGGCGTCATCGGGAGCTACCACACGTGCCACCAAAATGCGGTCAATGGGGAGAGTGTGGCCAGTGTGCGGAAAGGATCCCCGAAAACCATTAGCGGATTCTTGAACATGGCTACCATACTGTATGGCGTTCTGTCCCTTTAGGTGTTACCATGATGCGGTATTTCCGGTTATGATAACGAGCATGCGTGATCATGTTCTCAAACTGGTGTGAACACGACGCTACCCTGTCCGTCCTTAAATCGCTTCAACTTCTTGAGTAATCCGTCTTCGCATGTATCGTGCCAAAACTTGACGTTGCACATTTGTGTAATGTGCGGTGCATTATCTCACGTGCATGGACGCATGCGCGGGAACTCACGAAAAGACGACGGCGCAAAATGTTCTTTTAATGAGGCTCCTAACAATGCAGCGCGATGGGAGTAAAGTCAAATTTTCTCGGAGCTGCAGTGGTTTTAGTCGTGCGTTTTATGGTGTTCTTTAAGGTATATGTCCGCTGCCATCAGCCCCGATTCCCCTACATTGCCTTATGAGCCATGTTGCCAGAGTTCTTCCCATGCATTCAGTAGCGGCTGCCATACGGCTTGCGCAATGGTTGGCGTGGCCATGCAAGGGTGTGCAGACCAAGGCATGCTGCCAATTAAGGTTACAAGACGTTGCAAGGCTTGGACTGCATCAGCCGATTATGCTTTTTCCATTTCAAAATTACGTAAATCACATTGGCTTGTGCTTTCCGTACTAGATGTAAGTATATTTAGGCATAAAGAATAATGGTGGCAATGACGAATATCCATTACAGCACGTGCGTTAGAAGCGGTTTGCTGTCGTTGCTCATAACGCTCATTTCTCGTGTAAACTTGGAGGCGGTGTCAGATAACGCCGGTCTCGCGGCGGCGCCGCCTAACGAGGGATCCGATAATCGTTAGTGCCCACCGTCGGCCGCGGGACCCTCCTCCGCTCTAACGTGATCAGGCTCGTTCGTGGGCGGTCGTCACGTGCGATCTGGCCAATCTAGCCAGGGGGGATCTGGCTCATCCGCCCGCGCACAGACGGCGGACATTGTGGGATGGAACAAGGTAATAGAAACACGAAGCAAAACCGAGCCGAACCTAATGGATGATGTTGGTCAGCTAGCGTTTTTCAAGTGAACTCCTTAGAAATCACCAGCCTGCAGAAAATTGTACTTACTTGAAAAGTTGGCATTAGGATACCTCATAGCTCAAAACGTACGATAATTGCTGTAGGAAATGGATTTGGAAATGTGTCGCCCATGTCACTTGACCCTGTCAGTTGACGTTTTGATTACACTGACCTTTGGCCAGCGGACGTTCCTTGGATGACTATTATCGTAGAAGTAGTATTAAGTTGAGAATGGTAAAAGTGAAAGTTAAGAATAATAAAAGTAGTATTAAGCTGAGAAAGTTCGAATACCAAGAATTCATAAATATGGAATGAATTTTGAACCTGCGATCATTTGAAACTGAATTAGAAGTTGCGGTAGCTTTGTAAGTTAACCGTATCAGACTGCCAGAAAAAATTACACGTTGGCGACGGCCCTTTCTGGGCATCCACAGAAGGAAGGAACAGACATCAGCTGACTAGGAACTGTTTTGATCTAGGCTGTCAGGACCAGCCTGGGGTGAGGCAGCTGCGGGGGCAGCTGCTCGTCACGGAAACATTCGTGGAGCACAAGTGTGCCTAACCTCGCACTGCTGCATGCCACGTGCGAAATTTGACGTCCCACTGTGCCTCCCGGCCGAAAACTGCAAGGATTGTCACTTGAAGCGATTTACGGGGGAACTATGACAAAACTCTGCAGACTTTTACAATATTTTTTATTTTAAATCTGTAGACTATTTCGGGGAGACCATTTCGAGGTCACCCAGGCATGTATGAGGCCATAGTAACGCCATACAAATCGTGTTAATCCATTAACCATGCCGCGACCAAGGCCAAACAGAAGGTAATATGTCGCTTATATCTGGCGTTCATGAGGACGATTTTCAAATGGGGCGACCGTCAAATGGCCCTCAATCGATGGTGTGCAAGATACGAGGACGTGATCAAACAACGACACCTTGAGGAGCATGATTACTGAACAGAGAAATTGTGTTGTCTAGAACAAACTTTTTCACTTAAAAGTATACTAGTTGTTGCAAGTAAGATAACTTTTGCATAGCTGATGCTTGCTTCAATATGTTAAAATGTGGAACATTTTTTTTAAAAAAGTGCACATTTCACAAGACGTCATGATGAACATGTTGACTAAACAGAGAATTGTGTTGCCAAGAGTTTTTCCTCTTAAGATTATATCAGTTGGTAAAGGTACCCTTATTTACCATATCTGATGCTAAATATGCAGCACTCCCTTAAGGGCAATGTTTTAAAACTGACGATACCATAGCAAACACTAGATATGATGAAACACGCTCAGTTGTAGCTATTGTTTTACGTTTATGTGTGAAGGCTGCTCCAGACAACGCAGTTTCTCTGTTTAGCAAATCCCCTCCTCAAAACGTACTTGCTTCGTTGTCATCGTACCTTACCCAACATTGATTGAAAGCCAGTTGACAGCCGTTTTATCTGGAAATCGTGCCCACCAGCGCTAGATATGAACGGCTTGACAACTATATCTTTGTTGGCCTTGATCGCCGCATGGCTAATGGAAGGGCAGAATTTGAATGACGTTATCATGACGTCACGGACGCTTGGGTGCCCCCCCCCCCAAACAGTGTGTACATCTTCGCGGGTGTGTATCTCAGACACTAAAGGGATTTATATCTTAAAAAGAGTAGGGCTGTGAACTACACCGCATAATCTTCAAGATGGCTTCTTCAGCACAGATTGGTAACCAGAATTAGCCACTTTCTGTGTAAATCAACCGAGTTTTGAGACAAATTGCGATGTCACAAGGCATGCAATGGGCTTACTTTGTTCCATATTCTTGGTTATTTGCCCCAGATTTCTTGAAGTGGTCCCTCATGGCTGCTTTAACCAGATGTTTTCTATAGTTGTCTTGGTTTACTGGCCGGCAAATGACTGTACTGTATATATGCGCTACATCTTTAACACAGGGATACCCTAAGCTGCATAGCAATTATAATGTGAGTTAAATATTAGCATGTAGCAACTAGTCAGACCATCCCATTTAAAATGTGGAGACATCTCAAAATTTACCATTAAATATGAATAAACAAGCCTATATAGATGCTTTTGCTGCACCTGAAAAGGCAAGCAGCAATACCGGCATGGTCATCTAAAAGTGAGGTTATATTGGAGAAGAGAGGTTGTTTTGTGGAGCATACCCATTATTGCTCTTGACATAGGTTAACCATAGCAATCAAAATAAGTCGTTCAAAGTGATTTAAAATGTTTAGATTTGTGTGTTGTCAACTTTGTCTGATGTCAACGAGCAGACACAAATTAACTCAGTAAGAATGCAAGTTGAAACCAACCAAAAATCAGCTTTATCATGTTTTTATCACAAGTGCTGCTGTCAACAGATAGGTGACTTGAGATGATGTTCAACATATGGGGTACTCGAAGTCAGGTTAAGTTGGTTAAGTTCATAGCAAATGGCAATAGAAATTGTGCAAGAATCAGTAACTCACAACTGTTGCTGTGATACAAACAGGTTATACAGGATGAGATTATGTAAGGCCTCTTTAGGTTAGGCATAGTTAGGTTACTCTCATGGAAATAAGCATTGGGATTTTGTAAGAAACAGTGACAAACTGTTTGTTTTCCCTGCCCCCATCTTAACAGAAGCTAGAAGTATGTCTATTGTGTTAGACTTGGCGATGGGCTGATGAGTAGGAGTCCAAGTTTTTTTTGTTTTAGTGTTTTAGGCTTGTTCAATTTTCTGTTATTTTGTTATTTAATTCCTTTGCTTACTTGAAGTGCTGTGGAAGGTAAGTGCAAAGTACAGCATTAGGTTATTGGTGTTGATAATTTGTTATGCTCATTACACTGTCATGAAATTACTATGCTTTAAGGTATTATGTTTCACTTTAATGTCCTAAGATGTTAAAAATTGTTTTGTCAGGTGTTTGATACTACGTCCATGCCAACTTGAAATAGACGTCTCTGTTTGTTGAAGCATCAGTCACGAGCTCATAAGTTCCATCTTTTGTGAGCTGATTTTTCCACTCCCGCACAGTCTTTTTGCGATGGAATTTTCGCCTCCCACCTTAGTTGAAAAGCGATCTAGCTCCCTGTTTATGTGTGTTTCTGCTGGTGAATGTTTATTCAATTGTTTTCGTGGCGTTGAACGTGCTGAGCCTGTCTTTGCCGAACTCTTGTATAATGCGTAAGTTGTGTTGGGGTGCCGCTTGTACGGTAACTGGGCCGTGTGAGTGTGCTGTGTACAGCGTAGTATCGTCGGCAAAGAACAATACGTCATTATCAGTTTTGCTGGCTAGTTCGTTAACATACATAAGCGCAAGGAGAGGTCCCAGACTGGCCCCTGCGGGCATCCGGCCTGTGTGGTCCTGGGCGTGCTGAAACTGCTGCCCACCTTGACTACCTGTTTACGGTCTTAGAGATATGATTCTAGACAATTTAGGACAGTTCCTGACAAATCACAAAAGCTCTTGCACTTGAGTAGGTGGCCCTTATGCCATAGGTTGTCAAAATATTTACTAATGTCCAAGTAGATGGCGTTGAAGTCATTGCCTCGATCCGAAGTTGCATAAAGTGTTGATTAAATATACCAGCTGAACTTGCGTGCCATGTTTTGGACGGTATCCACTTTGTTTCTCAGAGAGCAGCCCATTCTCAGTTTGGTGTTGTTAGACACTGTTAAAGATAATTCTTTCAAAAATTTTCGACACACAAGGAAATAAATTGATTGGTCTGTAGTTAGCAGGATTAGAGCCTGACCCTCTGTTTTTGAAAATAGAATAAACCTTCGCTTCTTTCCAGGTGGAAAGAAAAATACATTGACTTACTGACATGTTGAAGAGCTTAGTGAGTGGAGTCTTTATCAATATGGCAGGCATTTTTAATATTTTTGCTGGGAGGTTGTCAGAACCGCATGGCATGTTTGGATCGAGAGAGTTGAGTGCGCCCAGTGCTTCATCCTCTGTAATGGTTGTGCTATCTAACAAGGGTGGTGGATCCGCAAGCGCGGTCTCGGGCACAGGTAGGTCGTCAGTTGCGAGTTGCGATTGTCTGGCAAAAAAGTCACCTAGTAGGTTAGCTTTATCTAAGTCTTCTGTCAAAGGGGTTGAATGAGGTCCTACGAGCGGTGGCACTGTCCAGGTCGTGTCCGTCCTATCATTTGCTAAAGAATGCGATGGTACTTGTGTGGGTTTTGCTTTGCATGCAAGAGGTTTTTTACTCGATGTTGCAAGTGGTTGTTATTAAGTTGTCTGTTCGTGCATGTGGTAACATTTCTTTATTGTCGCCAGCGGTCCCAGTGGTCATCAGTCATATCCCGCTGAGCAAGTCTGAAAAGTATGTCTTTTCTCCTCATCTCTGTCTTAAGTGCAGCATTGACCCAAGGTTTGTCACAGTTGCTCACCCTGATGATCTTTGTTGAGATGGCTTCAGCAGCAGCTGCGAGCATGGTCTGCATGGAGTTATTTGTCGCTGTGTCAATGTGATGATCCAGTACTCTGTCCCAGTGTGTGTTTACCAGAAGCTGTGAAAGTTTGTCTGTATCCATGTTTGTGCAGTCCCATACCTGCTTGACTGATGCCTTCAGGGGTGGCGATGCGACCTTGATAGTGACAAAGGTAGGAATGTGACCTATGAGCGAAAGGGGGGGGGGGGGGGAAGAACCCCACTGCCTGCAATGATGTTTGTGTTAGACGTCAGCATTAAGTCTTGCAATTTGGCTGTGTCTTGTGTAGAGCGTGTTGGCTGATCAATGAGTTGCGTCAGATTCAGTGATTCAACTGCGTTTCGGACTGACCTCGAACGGAAAGATATCACTGTTTTTAGTAGAGTGAACTTAAGTTAGATAGCTATTACCGGCATTGAAATCTCGTAATGTTAATATCGATGTGGGGTTATAAGTTTATGCCATGCCAGCACTGTCTGACATCTAAAAACTCTGTCAGTTGACTGCTAGAGAGATTGGGTGGGAAATAGACACAGCAAACCACCATAACTTCTGATTTGATCTTGGTGGAGGACCAAAGCCATTCGACTCCTTCCAGTTCAAGACCAGGTAGCCTCTTTGCTGGGAGTGTTGATTTTAATTATGCTGCTACTCCACCTCCATGTTGAGTCCTGTGCTTTGTCACTGGGTTGTGGTAGTTGTGTAAACTGTACAAACTAGAATGGACCTGTGAGTCAAGTTTGGTTTCAGTCAGAAGCAGGATGTCAATGCCATATGTGGTAAATAATGAGAGCAAGCTCGTCCAAGCGTCCTGGAGATGTGATGCTGTTTATATTGACATGTGATATTGTGATATTCTTGGTTGCTGAGGGCTTGGGTTGATTTCCAGTCCACTGTTTATTAAGCAAATTTCAATGTCAGGACATAGTCTAAGCGACACTTTTGAGCATTTGTGTACAGGAGCTGGGCAAGTTAAGGTGAGATGTGTGCTTGTAGGGAAAGAGCGGGTGAGAATTGGATAATGATATGACATGAGAGTTGAAAGGGATGGCGGAAACATACCAGCAACTGCTGACTAGCCCATCTCCAATGTCCCAGCGGAAGAGGTTGATTGAATGTTGTCAGAAAAAGTCCCTGGTAGCAGCAAGCTAAAGTTGGCGGCTGGCACGCAGCAGCATCTAGGAGCCGATGACATGTGGATAGTGATGTCGTTGGCGCACGAGTGACAGTGTGGACGAGTGTAAGGCAACTGCAATGACGCAAAAGGCCATGACGAAGAACAGAAAACAAATAAGCAGAACGGCTACTTTAATCACTTATTAAACATGGCCATGTCATTGGGGCAGAGCCCACCCGATATGAACATATCACGTTGTGACCAATGAATCTCA
Source organism: Pollicipes pollicipes (assembly GCF_011947565.3). NCBI lineage: Eukaryota > Metazoa > Arthropoda > Thecostraca > Pollicipedomorpha > Pollicipedidae > Pollicipes > Pollicipes pollicipes. The sequence continues at coordinate 11,347,816 of NW_023596225.1, read as the reverse complement.
AACCGATAGAAATACAATTACCATTAGCAAACGCAAATACAGCCAAGCAAGCACAGTCAGCACAACATGCCTGATGTAAAATGATGGCTGCGAGCATCAGTGCCATACGTCAACCGCAATACCCACACAATAAAGAGCAGCAATCAGAAGTGCAATGCCTGGGTGACCTTGAAAGTCTCCCCAAAATAGTCCGCACATCTTCGTTGGCGCGTAGCTCAGAAACTAGAAGGGACTAGGTCTTGAAACTTGAAGAAACTGGAAGGGCTGGGCTGTGAACTGCCCCGCAGGATCCTCAAGATGGTCTTTTTAGTTCAAAACCCCATACAAATGTGGAATGTTCTGTTTAAGATGAAGATTGTTTGTGCAAAACTACTCAAATGTTGGTCTTTATCTGTACATTCTAGCGTGTGGAGACCTTACCTCATCGTCAGATAAAAATAAACGAGACAAGCAATAAATTTGGGTTGTTAAGGATGAATCTTGAACAAAACATCCCATGGTCGCCTGGATATCCGCAGCTAAAGTACTGAAAATAAGTCAAATAGCCACAATCACAGCCACAAAGCCACACATTCATATTCACATGTACAGTGGCTGCCGCTAGCCACCTCACCAATTCTTGCTCAACCCAAGAGCTGCGCAAGAATTTGGTTAGGGCTGGAGAGATTTCGACGATAAACATGCTTTCCTAAATTCAAATGCGTCTTCTCTTATTGCGCGTTTGAAGAATGCAAGTGTTGTCCGTCGGCTGTTGTGTCACTGTCCTGTCATGTTTGTGCCGCCTGTGCTTCAGAGGGGGCCCGTCGCGCGAGGCGCATTGTCAGACGTCCTGGCTGTGACGTGGCGACAGCCGCCGTAGTGTATTGGACGACGTTTACAGCTTCGTGATTACTTTTGTACTGATGTACTACATTGGTGTATTGAAGCCTGTCGGGCTTCTCAGGGCATAATAAATCCCTAGGTTTACATATTGCGATCCTAATTGGCAATGTTTATTTCGTGACCTTTCATGCCTGTAACTTGCCGATAGATGATTTCCCGTCTAGCCTTTTCGTCTTGTTTGTAGGCCGATGTCATTTTCATCTCCATCGTCATTTAATTTGATAATGCAGTTGGACGGTTGGTTGTTTGTCTCGTCTTGGCTTATTGCTTAAGTGTCTTTTCCTGTGCCGTTGTATTTAGTGGTCAATATAACAATTTTCAAAACCATTATTCGCCAGGATCTGTCTGGTTCGTGTCAGTTTTAAATGCAATCGTGTCCAGTCAGAACAATACTTAAATGCACGCACAGAGGGTGTTATGGTCTTATGGCGCTATGTTGGTAGCGTCGAGGACATAAGCTGTTAGCAGAGGAGGATTTGGGGGATGATTTCATAAGCGGTCAACGGTGATAGATATCGTTCTTTCAATGGGCACATTGGTAAAGAGAGTTTTAACATCTAGAGAGGCTGGCTGCTCCTTTGTTAACGATATCGATAGTCATCCGGTGGCGATAAGCCGTGGGACATGGAAGGACATGGGGCCGGGAGACCATGAAGACGGTTTACAATTCGATGACAGGGTGAAGGGTCTGTGTAATTATTAGGCGAACGGGGTTGCCCTTTTTGTGAATTTTTGCAGACCCATCAGCGTAATCGGGCAGAAATTCATTCGTCATCTTAGAGAAATACATATCATCAACATTATTACATGCACAGCATCGGCAGCAGTGATCAGTTTTCGGTTTAGTCTTAACACGCGCTCGGGTGGGGGTCAATTTGACCCCCGAAAGTTTTTCCCCAATGGTTTTTGAATGGCGCGGCGTACCCGCGCCAAATCTTGCGTAACTGTAGACAGTGAAACAGCAGATCGTTTGAGGTAAAAATTTGGATGTACCTTGTAACGTCGCTGACCCATGGCAGTTCAAAGTCAGGCTATGGCCTCAGCGAAGTCCATTTCCTGGGAATCGTTCAATCTAATGCAACAACGAAGTGGTAGACGAAGCCACATGTCCGTGAAATGCTTTCTTAGGCAACAAAAATATTGGATGAGCAAATTACGTTGACGTAAGGTCAGGTATAAGGGTCGGACCAAGGTTATAACCAACCTGTTTTATTACCTTAGGGCATGCTGTATGGGATAGATTATTGTGCTCATTCGAATTTATTGATAGCAGGAACCGCATTATACACCTTCCATGAACTTACACGTCAGAATACGTTATTGACCTAAAATGGCCCAGGTCAACATTTTGTTTTTAGAAACATACTGCCTGGCGTAATTTTTGTCGATTATTCGAATGCAAAACTCAACGCAGTCTTGTATGATTCTGGTCACCATGACCTTCAAAAGGCCAAACAAGGTAAATGACTTTAGGTGATCATGTGATCTTTTGCTTAGAAACAGCTGTCTAGATTATGGGGGTACTTTGGACACCAACCTGGAAATTGACCTTGTTTGGCTTTGTTTGACCCGAATGTCATGACCTAGGAACCTCAAACTTTGACCCAAATGAGTTCACGTGCAGGTCAACACACCCTGTCAGTTTGGTGTTTTTACTTTCTTCGTTCCCGAGATGTCAGGGGGTGCTCAAATTGACCCCCCACCCGAGCGAAGGGTATCTAGCAGGCAACCCGGGTGTGTGTTAAGTTTGTCTGTCAAATCTTTTGTGTTGCAACGCAATTATTTTATTGTTCAAGATAAAATTTGGCATCTCATTTTATTGCCTCTTGTCAAGCATCACGTAAATCGATGATTTGTGCGCTCGTCGAATGATGATGTACTTTTTGCACAGTTTGCTTGCCGCCGTCCTGAGCCTTCGTGCGAATATCTTGCTTCTGCTATTTCTACGCTTTTCGTGTTCTCTCTCTCTCTCTCTCTCTCTCTCTCTCTCTCTCTCTCCTCTCTCTCTCTCCTCT
>NW_023596225.1:11240582-11343919 GCF_011947565.3 Pollicipes pollicipes | reverse complement strand
ATTGGGCCGCCAGTTGCAGCGAGTTGTGAGTGCCTTGCCCGCTGTCTTGTGCTATGCTTGTGTGTGTGTGTTGTGTGTGGTGTGTGTGTGTGTGTGTGTGGTGTGTGTGTGTGTGTGTGGTGTGTGTGTGTGTGTGTGCGTGCGTGCGTGGTGTGTGTGTGTGCGTGTGTGTGTGTGTGTGTGCGGTGTGTGTGTGGGTGTGTGGTGTGTGTGTGGTGTGTGTGTGTGTTGTTGTGTGTGGTGATGTGTGCGTACGTGTGTGTGTGTGTGTGTTGTGTGTGTGTGTGTTGTGGTGTGTGTGTGTGTGTGTGTGTGTGTGCGTGTGTGTGTCTGTGTGTATCTGTGTGTGTTGTGTTTCTATGGCTGCAGTTGCAAAGACATGTGTGAATCTGATGATACAAAATGTACCTTATTGTTGTTATTATGTTGTAAAGCTGATGCATGTCTTCAATTAATCCTGACACTACTCAGATAACTAGCCTCTATTTTATATTTTTGTTGAGAGCATTTAGAGGCGTGCAATATTAACCTGACATTAATGACAGCTAGCAAACCTTACAATGCTGTGAATATTTATGGACAGAGCTGAGTTGCAATCCTATCTGATTGCATATCATGGTTGTTGGGCACTGGATCCCATGTCACACCAATTTTTCATCATCCCATCATCTTCCTCAGGTATGCAAGTGCACATAAGCAACATCATGTGGTGAAGGAGAAATAATTTCCATGAAAGTGGTCAGATATGTAATTTTTGCAGCTGTTCCATTTCATGCTTTGCAGTTCGGACTTCATAACTTGTTGTATGAGTCCAATTATATCAAAGGTATCATATAGGCTAGTTCTTTCCATGAAAGTTGATGATAACTACAGCACTCAACTTTTTTGCTTAGATCTGCCAGGGAACTGCAACGAAATTGTCGGAGACAGGTGCCTAAGAGGGAGGCATGGAAGAGGGGCGTCCGCGATCCTAACAGTGAGAAGAACTGTCAGAAGACTGTTGCTGTGCATGGATATCACCAAAGCAACTGTGCCACAAGCCACCAATAGTAAGAACTGTGCATGCCGATTAGATTACTGTGACCAGGTCTTTTACTTATTCCCCATTGTTGTTTGTTTAGAATAAGGACATTGTGTAACTGCTCTTGGTATTGAGGAAATTATGCTGGAGAGGAAATCATTATTAGATTGAGGAAATCATGCTACCTGGAGCACAGCACCTAAACAGACCAACGGCATTAACTGGTACACCGCACATGTATGGTGGATGATTTATCAAAATTATTTTTAGAATAACCCCCGCCTACCGCCCGCACAGCAGAAGTAGAATCTCAGCTTTTACTACTACAGTTGCAATAAAGCACGCACCACGGCTATCTCCCATTGGCGCCCAATGGTCACGTACCAAGGCCATGGCCCAATATTAAGTCATATCCTGGTCATCGCACACACACACCACCAAAAGGACACCTCTCTTCTCTCCCTCAGTCGGGCCTGCTTCCGTACCGCCACGCCGGACTGCGCCGCACGTGGCGACAAGTCTGTTGTTTGGTCAAAGTCGTATTCACAGTGTCAGCTGGATCTGGTTGTTGGTGCGCACGCAGAGCGACCATGATCTGCGTCGCCTCGTTGGCGGCCGTGTACATTTGCACGAATAGCTCGCGCACACGTCAGAACGGGCTGGTGACTTCTGCAGCATAAACGGCGACGACGCCCTTGGTTTCCCATTATCCTGCCTGGGGGGGGGGGGGGGCAGTTCATTTGCTCTGAATGTCATCCTCGGTTTCACATGTACCAGGACTTCAGCGCGGTTCACGCCGCCACAGTTCTATAACGGTCGGGAAAGTATTGCCGTTTCTGATGACTTTTCCAAATGTTAAACACCGCTAGATTTGGAAACAAAGTACGCGGATCTGGCATCACAGATAACAGCTGACAGCAAAGTACGATCTGCGATCACGATATACACAGCTGACAGCAAAGGTTCGTTTCGCTTGCGACGCACCCGCGACATTCTCAACTCATTCTGTGGCGTCCGCTGTTCGTGTTCCGGCTTGCGGCGTGATGCGAGAGGGTCATGATTCATGTCGTGGGGCAATGTGGTGATAGTATTTTTGTTAAGATTCCATCTCACATTACACTGGTAGCGTTCACTGTATTCCGTCTCCCCTATCTTCATTTCAAAACAGCAATTAGTGTATACGCCTCCGGCGTCCCGTGCTCGCGCCATAATTTAGGCTCCGCCACTTCCCTTCTCCAGGAAGTGCTGCCACCTGCCAGCCGCTGTAAGAACAACGGGGCGGTTAGCTGATCCGCACTGTACTCACGACAGCTTAATGTTTGCCGGAATTGTGTGTTGTTTTTTTAAGTCGTTGTAATAACTAGGTCATAAGTTAGGTTAAGTTAAGTCAAGATTAAGGCCCCAAGATGTCACCAACATTTCCCCCGAGCGACCGGCCCGGTGAAGGGCTTGTCTACCCCCTCCACCTCCCCTCTGGAGGGGTCGAGCTTTGTGCTCATTAAAAACGTCGACGAGAAAAGTTTCCGCGCGACGAACCCTTTCGCCATCAGTCGGGAACTTGGGCTTCACGCCGGCGAAGTGGATGCGGCAAACCGCCGCGCTCGGATGCCCTGCTAGTTAGTGTTTTTTTCCGAGCGTCAGTCAGAGGCCCTGCTCAAATTGAGCATTTTTCTGGGGCAGGCGGTCACAACCACCATCGCAGACCGCCTGAACACTATCCAGGCGGTCGTTTACAGCCGGAGCTCACCGAGCTGTTGGACGAGATACTGGAGGAGCTGACCGAGCAGGGGGTGTGCGAGGTTATGCGTCTGCCCTCCCGCCGTCCCGGCCTGGGCCCCAACCCACTGGTCCTCCTGCGATTTAGGGGGCTAAGGTTCCCACGTACCATCCACTGCGGACGCATCATGGTCCCGGGAAAGGCCTGGGTCCCTCCTCCCCAACAATGCCGTACGTGCCAACATTTCGGCCACGCTGACCGGACCCCTACCGGGCCTGCGCGTTCGACCTGCGGCCGCTGCTGCCGATCCTCATCACACGCGGGTAGTGTGTGACGCGGAAAAGTCCGCCGACTGCGCCACATGCAAAGGCCAGCACGCAGACTCGGGACCGCCGCCGCCTGCTCCCGCCTCTGGCATATGCCAGCGCCAGCAGCCAGGACAGCGGCAACGGCCTATGCCACCCGTCCCGAGTGCTTCCAGCCTCAGGAGTGGGCCCACGCCGCGGGAGGCATACCATCGTCTCCCCCCCATAACACCAGCTCCGCGGCGGCGCCCCCTCCCTCTTCCGCGTCCTGTTGAGGAGCCTGAGGTATCGAAACCAGCGTTGTGGCCTCAGCATAAACGCTCCTCCTCAGCACACCGCCCCTCCCCCAGCAGGTCAGCCGCGTCCAGTGCTGCGTACGATCGAGCCCGGCGCCAGCCGCATACCCAGTTACGGCGACCCGGCGGCTGCGAGCCTCCCTGAGCAGGAACCCGCCCGCCAAACTCGGAAAGGCCTCTCTCTCACCCCAACACGTCGGTGTTGGTCCACTCCACCCGTACCGGCGTCCCAAAAAGCCCCGTCTGATGCCCCAGGCGCCGTGCCCCCGACGCCAACCCCCCCGGGCCAGTCCCTCAGTCAAACGCCGAGTCCGGCCCATTACGCGCTCCCGCCGTCGCGCCCCTCGATTGCTCTCTCACTGCCGCTCCTCTGGATGGTCTCCCTCCCCGTCCTAAATGAATCTCCAGGTCGATGAATTCTTGCTCCAATGGAATACGAGATCTCTGGTATCCCATCGCGCAGAATTCAAGGAATATATGGCAAAAAACAAGCCATTGATAGCCGCCGCTCAAGAGACCTTATTTAACCACTCGGATTCTTTTAATTATAGGTTAAAGATCAACGGTTACTGACTCTACACACAAAACGTAAACGAAGCCCTGCGCCGAGGCCGTTGGGCTTTGTTTGTCTCAAATAACATTTTGCAACGTCAAGTTCATCTTGATACCCATTTCAATTCAGTTGCAATAAACGAAAAATTAGCACAGTTAGATCCTACTCTTCTTTCTATATACGTTAGCCCCACTAGCCCTGTCTCCTCAACTGATCTCTCCGCCTTACTCGTACAAATTCCCTCGCCCCGTCTCCTTCTCGGGGATCTGAACGCCCATCACCGCGCATCGGGTTGTAGCACGACACAAGCAAGGGGGAAAGTTTTACACACACTCATGGACACTCACAACTTCATATGCATCAACGTACTGACACCTACGCATGCACATTACCACGAAGGCACAGTGACATACTCTGTTATAGATCTAGCCTTAATAACACCACGCATAGCACCGCTTTTTACGCACAATGTTCAACGAAACCCGCTTTTTAACGACCACTACCCGATCCACTAAATCTTCCCCGATAAAGTTCGCAGTTTGCAGTGTACAGTTCGCAGAGCGGACTGGACATCTTTCTAAAATTATATAGAGGAGGCACACCCTTCAGGCACAACTCCCGACCCCCCTACATTTCTAAACACTATTTTAGCCTCAGCGCACCAGTTCGTTCCGCGCACTCATCGTCGACAAGGGCACAGACATGCTCCCTGATGAAACGATGAGTGTCAGCGCGCAGTAGCCCTGCCACGTCGGGCTATGTGTGCCTTTCGTAACTGCACTTGCATCGCTCATGAAGAGGAGTTTCACAGAGCTAAACATCAAACTGATATAACCATCAAACGCGCAAAACGGGAAAGCTGGGACCAATTTTCAAATACGTTTAACCGCTTTACCCCTATCTAAAATATGGTCACTGATTCAGTGTTTCACAAACAAATGCACGCCACATTATAAAACCCCGCACCTTGTAATCAGCAACCAGCACTACAGCATCCCATTCGAAGTCGTCACAAAATTTGCCACGCACTTCGCCCGTGTATCATCATCCGAACACCATTCCCAACAGATCACTAACACACCTAATGCCACGCTGCTCGCACTCGACTTCACGTCTGCTAACACTGAGACATTCAACGCACTCTTCGCACCTTTTGAATTGGACCCTGCGATCAGTAAGCGCGGAAATAGTTCCGTCATTCCAGACCAATTAGCCTACTCCTTTAGAAATCTCACTAGGTCTGGACTCACCAACCTTCCGTCGGCTTTCAACGATATGTGGGTTAACGGATTCTTCCCTCCCTCATGGCGCTCTAGCACACTTATCCCTATACTTAAGCCTTCTAAGCCTCCCTCTGACCCTTCGGGCTGTCACACCATCTCTCTTACTAGCTGTGCTCCTAAAATATTGGAACGAATGGTCAACGGACGTATCAGGGTGTTCCTTGAGTCAAATCACATTGTTTCACCTTTTCAGAACGGCTTTCGTCCCGGCCGCTCCACGGAGGACAGCCTGGTCCGCATTATAGATTCAGTTCAGCTCCGATCTCGGACTAAATCTAGTACGGTAACACTATTCGTGGATTTAAAGGCCGCTTTCGACAGTGTGTATAAAAGTGCCCTCCTCATTAAACTACATGAAATCTGAGTTCGTGGCCGGCTTGCCGCTTTCATTAAAAACTTCTTAACTGATAGGACGTTTTTTGTGCGTTGCGGAAATGCTTATTTTTCTCCGACGGCGCAGGATCACAGTCTTTTTCAGGGCAGTGTCTTAGCTCCAACCCTCTTCCCTGTGATGATAAATGATGTTTTCAATAAGATTAACAATATTTCTCCACATTTTCAGTATTCTTTATACGCGAACGGCCTGGCTGTGTGGCATACGCATGCTAATGTCGATCACGCACAGCACTATATGCAATTAGCTGTAAATGATATTTACGCCTGGTGTGCACGCTGGGGACTGCAGATTTCCCACGCAAAGTCAGCTGTAATTATCTTCTCTAGGCGAAATTATGTTCAGCCTACCACCCACCTCAACCTTAATGGTGAAGTAACCCCTCTAGTTGACAGTTTTAAATAAGTTGGAATAACATCAGATCGTCGTCTTACTTTCAGTGCTCATTTCGCTGGCCTTAAGCAACGCTGCGCCAGACGATTAAACATAATGAAATGCATAGCATGGCGGGAGTGGGGCGCCGACAGACGCACTTTCCTCCGCCTCTATGCCTTCTTGATACGCCCGATGTTGGACTACAATGGCTTTTTATGACATTTCTTCCGAAAAGTCGAAACCCTGGAGACCACCCAGAACGCAGCCCTCCGCATAGTGACTGGTGCACTTTGCACCTTTTCGGTCCCAAATCTGCTCGCGGACACGAATATTCCCTCCCTGTCACACTGACGAAAGTCGCAACTCCTCAGATTTTACTCACGCGCCACAGCGCACGTTGGAAACCCCACATACAACACCCTCACACACCTCCACCCCAACCGCACACTTACCAACGCGGAACTCCAGCATCCATCCATCAGCACTCGTGTTATTCAAGCGCAGCGAGTGCTTAATCGCCCCGACATTCCTGCAACACAACTCCCATTCCCTGAACCTTTTGGGGCGACCATATACCTAACGTAACATTTCTGTTTAAACAAAAAAATTAAGCGTATCAGAAACCAAAGTGCATGCACTCTTCGCTGAGTTCAAAGGAGAATACGACCAACACGCCTTCATTTATACTGACGGCTCCCGACGCGATGGTCGCACAGAAACTGCCTTCGTACATCATAATTACCACATATCAAACCACCTGTCAAATTACAACACTGTGTATACAGCTGAACTAGCATCAATCCTCGCACTTGGTAGCCCTGCTCTACATCAAGCAAGGTGACCTACAAAGGACAGTTATATGCACCGACTCTCATTCGTCGTTATAGGCTCTCATCACTCTCCATAATTCATCCCACCCAACTTTAAACAGCATACGTAGAACGCTCTGCTCCGTTCCTCAACAAACTCACGTAATATTTCTCTGGATGCCTGGACACGCAAATATTAATGGAAACAGCACTGTTGACGAAGAAGCAAAATGAAGCCTCATGCTTCCGGAACATAATCATCTTCATTGTCCCGTTTCTGATATTCTAGCAGCCATCAATTTACATTTCCGTCTCTCTCCAGTCCAAGTGGGATGAACGCGCTCATCACCACCTTCGCCCAATCAAACCCATACTCCAGCACTGGCCGACCATTAATGAAGATAATCGCCTTAATGAAGTGCTGCTTGCCAGACTGCGTATCGGTCACACCAAAATCACCCACTGCCACCTTTTCGAACTCACTCTCCTTCCGCTGTGTCATCGCTGCGACATCCCATTCACAATAAATCACTTCCTCCTCGTGTGTCTGATGTATCAACGATCAAGGCAGCCGCTCATCAATTACACCAACGCAAATCGGCTTCCACTCAACCTTCATTCTCTCCTCGGTGATCCTTATCCTGAGTTGATCGTTCTCCTCTTTGAGTTTTTACACAGCACAGGATTATATATTTTCATTTAAATACATAGTTTTTTTCCCGCATAATTTGGCAAAGATTGCAGGTTTTTCCCTATCGGCTAGGAATCCTGTTTTTTTTTTTTAGTTAGGACTTTCCAGGACTCAATAACATCACACAGCACCACAAGGTCGTGCCGAGCAGCGGAGCCCGGGACCGATCTCCTCGTTGTTGCGATGAAGCGGCCCGGCATCCATCCATCGCACAGGTCCCCGACAATCAGCTGAGCCAAGGCCATCGCTGACAGGGACACCCCACATAGGACTCTCAACATCCCAGGAGAAAGGCGGAAGGGCCGGTGAGGAGGCTCACTTGTTCAAACGTACTGAATGCGTGTTGTGTCGTCATGAAATAAGTGTATCTGTTGCTGCGGTCTGATTTGATTGGTATGATCTTGCTGGACAAAAAATGAACCAGGTTAGCGTAACGTTTCTTCAAAACACCATCTCCCTTGCTTTGCGCCGGACAGCATAAGCCGGTTTAACGTAATCATTACCTGGGCTTATGCCGGAAGTAATTTTCCCCCCGGAGGTGCCTTTAGGTTCGCCGAGGGGAACAAAGAGGCATTGCATTGGCCAACAAAAAAGCGTCCATTTGTCTACCAGCTCTTATTGAATCGCGGATTGTGAAGGCCGGATATTTTTTGTGCCATGAAGGTTTGCGAAAGAAGAATGGTAGAGAGGAAACATGCACTTTCCCTTCTCATGCTCTTTGGTGAAGAAGAGGAAGAGCTCGCACAGGCCAGACGTGCGATTTGGGTGCAGGAATCGCTGACTCCACGCGATGAGCACGGGGAGTTCGCGACGTGGTTCGCGGAAGAGAAGCTGAATGCTGGAGCATTTCGCCCCGCATTTCGGATGTTGCCTTTAAGGTTTGAAGAGATTCTGGAGATAATTGGACCCCTGCTTCAGCGGCAAACCACCAATCACCGATCGCCCATAGCGACAGCTGAGAGACTGGCCATTACATTGAGGTGAGGAGGCGTTGAAGGGTTATGTGCTTCACCTAGCCCCCCCCCCCCCAAAAAAAAACAATCAGTTTGCCAAAGACAGGAAAGGTTTAGCACTAGAAGTGATGCTAGCAGGCACTATCACTAAACATATTCAGTTGATGCCCTGTCTATGCTGGTCCACCTGCTGTTACTATAGTGATGAGGCACAAAATGCAGCTTGCTGTGTTTTTTTGTACAATATGAGATGATTATTAATGTGGATGTTATTCAGACAAGTGTGTTTTGTGGTGGCACACACAGCGATATTACCTCTTTTATTCCTTACATCACTAAAATTATCATAGGTGTGATGTGCTGAGCTGAAATAAGAAATGTTTGTTCTGTGTCATGTGCATTTTTATACACATTTAACAATTCTATTGCTGCATGAAATGTGTCCAAATCAAAGGCATTTTTATTATGCATATTCAACACACCTCTATTGTAAGAATGGTATTAATCGGACATGGAATGCTCATGCCTTCTCATATTATTCAACACCACAATGAAAGAAGTACTAGGAGACATGGTATGGCATGCAGTAATTTAAAACTTCAGTGTTTTGTATTATAGGTTGAGGGTACCATAAACCAATATATATATATATATATATATATATATATATATGTATGTATATTACCAGGTTACGTGGCTTTCCTTACAACTGTTACCTTCTTGACTTCCAGATACTTGGCATCTGGCACGAGCCAGAAAGATGTGGGACGGTACTTCAGAGTGGCACCAGCAACTACAAGTGGCATCATCAAGGAAGTGTGCTCAGCATTGTGGCATCAACTGGCTCCCAAAGAAATGAATCCTCCAAGCCAGGATGAGTGGCAGGCTATCGCCAAGGAATTTGAACAACGTTGGAACTTCCCTCACTGCTTGGGTATGGAAGTGCAAGTTAATGACTTCTTCAGACGTGTATGAAATTTAAACTTAATCATACATAACTGGTAACTTGATGGTCTCACACCATGTTCTTTTGGGGCTTAGACTGGATAAAGCGATTTCTCTTTCCAGACTATCAAGGCTTCCATTTGTACATCAAGCGTGCACCCCACCCTACTTCACCCTATGTTCATTGTGCCAGCTTCAACGTCACTTTGTCCTTTTTGGTTTGCAGGTGCCATGGATAGGAAGCGCATCCACATCCAGTGCCCTAAACTCAGTAGCACGAGGTACTTAACCTACAAGTCAACTTTCGCCACCATCCCGCTGGCTGTCGCTGATGCGGACTACTGCTTTGTGAACATAGATGTGGGTGCATATGGCAGTGCCCATGACGGCACCGTCTTTGCACAGCCGGCATTGGCAAGAGGCCTTGAAGAGGACTGCCTCAACTTGTCACCGCCGCCGGGAGACGGCCTCAACTATGTCCTAGTGGCAGACGAGGCATTTCCCCTCAGAGAACGCACCATGCGGCCACCCTGGGCGGGGGATGGCCGCATGGTGCGGATGGACCCCGAGAATCGCCATCTGAGGACGGCTTTCAACCACCGACTAGGCCGCGCCAGGCGGACTGCGGAGAACACGTCCGGCATTCTCGTCTCCAAATGGCGAATCTTTCGCCAACCAACCATCGCTGGTGTCGAGACCGTCGTCGTCATCGTGAAGGCAGCTTGGGTTCTTCACAGCTACTTGCATTGGCGCGGCGGTATGTCGACCGACGCTCCGCGCTACGTCGACCACGACGACGTCGACGTTGAGCGGAACGGTGACGTCACGAGGGCGCGTGGCGCAGGCAGGCCGCAGGAGCTCTCAGGTGCCCCGGTCGCCTGAGCTCCAACAACACCACCCGGCAAGCGATGGAGCTTAGAGAGAGGTTCGCAGCACACTTTGTCTCGGCAGAGGGCGCAGTGCCGTGGCAGGACCGCGCAGTGCGACATGGACAGCTCAGCGACCGCGAGTAGTGCCAGCACACTCCTGATGCCGTGAGTGGAACTGGCCACGGCCGGCAAGACGCGCCACATCTGATGGCGGACCCGATACTGGTGCCGCCGCAACTGGCGCTGGTGCACCGCTAAACCGAGACCGTAACATCGTCAATGATGTACCCCCCCCCCCCCCCCCCGACACCTCGACTAGTCGTCCGGTTCCCATTCATACTCGCTGTGAATGGGAACCGGGCCATCATATCGCTGTGTGCTAGCGTTGTTAAGATGTTAATAAATGTGTAAATATGTTAATAATGTTACACTATTTCCGTGTTATCTCTACTGAGGCGTGTTGCACCATCCAACCTGCACGAATGGCGCCGACTGGCTGGGATAATGCAGAGGAACAGCACATATACAATGCCTGGTCAAAGACTGAACACGAAATGGTCACATTTATTATTAAAGCTCATAATTGAGTACAGAAATGTTTTTTTCACTACGCAAAGAATGAAGTTTCTCAGCGTTGTCACCACCGAAGGGAGGGCGGAAAATGTTACTCGGTGATATCCTCCCTCATTATCAATTGCGGGATATCCTGCTGCAGGATATAGCGCCTGCGCTTGGTGATTCGGCGCAAGACCGCTGCGACCTGTCGGCCGAACAGTTCGAACTCATCATCTTGCCCTTTTACGTAGTCGAGCAGCTCCTACTGCCAGGGCGCCAGCCCCTCCCCAGTGCGCCTCCTCTTTCTCTGCTGTCCAGAGCCAGATGGCGTGCGCCTCGCCACGGAGGGCGCGCGTGCCCGAGGGGAGCGCGAAGGGTTCAGGAGAGCATCCCGGTGGCTCTCCTTAGGAGGTGCTCTGTCTGCAGGAACGTAGTCAATGGCAGCCGCAGGGGAGTGCATACGGCCGACCTCTGGCGAGGGTGTAGGCTCTTTTTCCTGAGAGGCTGCACGTCCTACAGTGGGCGTAGGAGGGGGACTGGTGGCAGAGAAGCAGGCCTGACTATCGTCCTCCCACTCGAACATCGTCCTTTGAGACGCCCATCACTGTCGCCGCTGGCCGCTGCCGCACTACCGCCGCCGCCGCCACCGGCTGCTCCCACACTGCCGCTGGCGCTGGCCGCTGTCACACCGCCGCTGCCGCCGGCCGCTGCCACACCGCCGCTGCCGCCGGCCGCTCCCACACCGCCGCTGCCGCTGGCCGCCCCCACACCGCCGCTGCCGTTGGCCCCCGCCGCACTCCCGTTGCAGCCGACCGTCTCCCCATTTCCAGCACGGGACGCCTGGACGCCGAAGCTGTCTCCGCCACTGCCACGTGAGAGCATGACTGGTCAAAATGCAGTCACTTTTAGAGATGAAATGGTTTCACCATGCGTCCTGCTGAGGCCACCACATCGGCATGGCATACGTGAGACACCGACGCAAGCAGAACGACGTACAAACCTTAAGCAACGGCCCGACATATTTGTTATTCACGCGTAATTGCTCACATAATCACCCCTCCCAAAAGAATGGAATTTAACTCTTGAATGATTTAAGTCAGATGCAGGCAAGATTGAAACACTCTATGCACACCGCCTGTATGTTGTTGTGTGCTTGTGGAGAACCGCGTCCAGCAGAGGGAAGAGTGACCATTTCGAAGCGCGAGCACGGGCCTCTTCACTGCCGCTGCCACTGGGCAGGGGCTTCTTTGCAGCACTCCGAAGTTTTCTGTAGCGATCTCTGAGGTATGTCCACTTAGCCTTCACATCATCTTCTGCTGATTAGGGCGATGTGGAAATAAATTGTTAAAATACAGAAATAACGCTCATTATACACTTTGAACACTAAACACTTGAGAAGACTTCGGCATCCCGCCACATAATTATCACAGGAACTGAAAAATAAGTGATTTGACCATATATCAAAACATAGGCTTACAATTCGACAAGTGCTCGATGATGTGACCACCTCAGTGGAAAAAGAAACAAATTCAGCTGGATGACTTGCACTATATACTATAACTGTAGCTGGACATCCAAAGAACTGTGACATGGACAGCTGTCCACAAATGTAAGTAAAAAACTGCCTGTAGAGTCTGTTTTCACAATTCTAACAGTCTCTCTCCATGCGTTGCCCTTTTTCAGCACATCTTTATAAGACCTGTGCTGCATGACATGCAGCCACTCATATTTGAAGACTAGGTGCGCTACGTATACACATCTATGAGGCGGACTCATTTTTTTCCTGATCATGGTGAATTTTGTCACT
The DNA here is from genome assembly GCF_011947565.3 of Pollicipes pollicipes. Classification (NCBI taxonomy): domain Eukaryota; kingdom Metazoa; phylum Arthropoda; class Thecostraca; order Pollicipedomorpha; family Pollicipedidae; genus Pollicipes; species Pollicipes pollicipes. Next base: position 11,331,346 of record NW_023596225.1, on the reverse strand, counting down.
TTTAGGCTACGGTTTTCGGAAAAAACAAAATAGCCTGAAATTGGCCGCTAAATACCATTAAAAGCAAGCACGAACTTGATTCCTGGCTCATTTACGGCAAGCCGACTAGTCGAAGTGCTTTACTGATGGCTAATTACTAAGGCACACTTTTTGCTTTTATTTATTATGAAAGGGTGCAACATGTTCTGGCACATATCATGTATTAACACCGTGATGCACAAGCATCGCATGCATCACATTAAAAACTGAATGAACAATTTTCCCGAACAATCCAATTTTTGAGCAGGCCAACAGATCAGGCTCTCGAAAAGTGCGAACGTCCCTCCAGTTAAAACGCGCTCGGGTGGGGGTCAATTTGCCCCCCCCCCCGAAGGTTTTTCTAGAATGCTTTCGGAACGGCGCGGCGTAGCCGCGCCAAATTTTGCATGGTTGTAGACAATCGAATAGCACATCGTTTGGCATAAAAAATTAGATGCACCTTGTGAGGTCGCTGACCTATTGCAGGTCAGTCCGGACATGGTTTCAGCGAAGGCAATTTCTGGGGAATCCTTCAATCTGATCCAACAACGGAGTGTTAGAAGAAGCCATACATCTCTGAGATGCTTTTTAGGCAACAAAGCAGTTGAACGAGGAAATAACATTGACCTAAAGTTAGGAATAAAGGTCACACCAAGGTCAAAACCAATCTGTTTTGTTACTCTAGGGCTTGCTGTGTGGGACAGTTTCTGGTGCTCATTTTGAATTTATTGAAGGCATAAACTGCATTATACATCTTGCATGCACTTCTTAGAGGTCATAATAGGTCATTGACCTAAAATGACCCGCGTCAGCATCTTGTTTTGGAAACATACTGCCTAGCGTAATCTTTGTCGCTTAGTCAAATGCAAAACTCGAGCAATCTTGTACGATTTTGGTCACCTTGACCTTAACAAGGTCAGACAAAGTTACGGCCTTGAATGAGTATGTGACCTTTCGCTTAGAAACGGTTATCTAGGTTCCGGGGCACTTAGGAGACCAACCCGGAACTTGACCTTGTTTAACCTCTTTTGACTCAAAGGCCTTAACCTAGGAACCTGAAACTTTGACCTAAGTGGGTTTACGTATAGGTCAACACACCCTGAAAATTTTGTGTCTCTAGCTTTCTTAGTTCCCGCGATCTCAGGGGGCCACATTGACCCCCCACCCGAGCGAAGGGTATGTAGCCGGCCACCCGGGCGCGTGTTAAATAGGAAGTACGTAGGATTTGGAGTGCCCGAAGGGCCGAGTGTGCCTAAGCAGGTTAACAAATGGGGCCCCCGACAAGAGTGTAAGGCCCTAAGGAAGTGACAGAAGCCTTTCGGGCAAATGAAGAGAATGCGTGGAAAATCCCTGATTGACAAGAGTAGGCTGCTTTTTGACTGAATATGGTAGACCGTTTCCTTCTGCAGAAACTGCTGCTCTCTGCATGTTGTAATTTCGCACGCTGAACCACTGAGATAGGCTGACGCAGGTGAAGATTGCCGTTTTCACCCAGGTACATCACACTCATCTCATCAGGCCACTCTGATGAGTTAGAGGTAAAACAGATATCTGCGCTGCGTAAAGATTAGAATACTATGCGCCACTTTACCCGCATTCCAAGACATTTGGAGGACAAATTCGTTACGTGCTGCGTGAAAATAGTTATTGATCGGAGAGGACACATTCCGCGACGCACGGTCCGCTTATGAGACGAGACGACCCTGCTGCTATTGATTTATATTTCTTACAGCTCCAGCAGTGGCATGCCTACAGCAGCAGTACTGATTTTGGCATACGATGCAGGAAAGTAAGATATCTGTGTCATGTAATATCCTCTGGTTCCTGGCTGACCAAAGGCAAACTTGAGTTCAGAATTGACAATATCGTGTTTGCTGCTTAGAATTTAAAATAACAAACTTTGTCCCGATATCGCAGAAAGCTTTACAACTCACGCTGCATGCTGTTCATTTTAATGCTCTGAAATAATGTCAATACGTTTAGGGCATGCTGTTTTTCCTCATGTTACCATTTTCAGTTCAGCCATTTGACTCACCGACAAAACATTGTTTGAAATAGTTGATTCGCGATTCAGCTTATGAATTTCATGAAAAATGTGGTTCAGCTCGTGACTCAGAGCGACATTTACCTGGTTAGCCGATTCAGCCCACGACTTACACCAAAACGATTGACTCACGAGCCGATTCATGGTTCAGCTCGAGTCGAACACAAGCCTGCGTAGGGGTAGGCATTGAATGTGCTACTTGTACCAAGAGCTCGTAGTAGGTACAGAATGCATATCGTTTCTCCACCGCTCACATGTCATCAATGGCGTATATCAATAAACAATCACAACTTCTGATCCTGACAAGAGGGGTGGGGGAGGGTGGGCGATGCGAACCCCTTCCCCCTCCCTTGCGGTTTCTGAGGATACCGATGCGGATATTGTGCAGACTCGCCCAAATCCTTGGTAACCTGTGAGGCGTGTTGACTTTTGCACGCGTGTTGACACCCAAAAAGTGCCCCTAGTAAAACTCTGGTTTCAGAGCAGCGATGCTTTTTACGAACATTGCAAGACGATTCAAGGCCGGCGGGTGCGGCGGGTGGCAAGCGCCGATTCTGCGGACCGCTCGTGGAGGGCACTGTTACATGAACGGAACCCCACATTATAAATGTAGGCTCGAAACAGATCAAATTAAATGTCATTGTACTCTCAATCAAACAAGGGACACGCCTATTTCTGTTTCATGTCACTACACTGCATGGTTTCTGTCGTCGACGACGGAAAAAGGACTTTGAGACATTTGTATTTTTCTTACATACTTGCTTTCTTTGTTTTTGGTTCTGAAACAAACACAACATTGTCATCCAGTAAAGCAGGTACACTGGCACACGACGCCAGAATACAGCACATCTAGAAGTGACTGCAAAGTTATCGTCACATATCACTTGTACTGAATTAACACACTGAATACTAAATTATCACAATGCATCTTGACTTAAGTAAATACGCATATACGATAATACACTACGTAAATACAGCTCCCTTACCAAAGTTATTCCTACTATCACCGTTGACGAAACAGGCGGCTTCCAGTGGCGCACGCCAAACCTCGCGCCACTCGCCACGTCATCTGACCCCGAAGCAAAAGGGTTCGCTTAACTACACCAACGGCCGCGCAGCGAGGCGGCGCCACTTGCCAGTAGTCCTTGTCGCTACACCATCTATCGTCCCTGTTCGGATGCCATCTACGGGGCACGCAGACGCAACCGTTGTGCACGCAACAGTTTCGTATACATGAACGTGCAAAGTTGATGTTTGATTTTCTGACCTTCGACTTGGGCTAGTGCGGTCAACTAACAACAGGAGACCTCCTACCAATCACAAGATCTCGTTAAAGTCAGCTCACCGTTTGTTTGCTTTTGCGAGGCTTTACCTTTCTTTGTTTGCGAACGTCAGGGAATCCTCCCCACAACCAGTCTGCGTTACAAAAACCGAGGAAGCTTGTCGGCTGTCATCCCTTGATATTTGTTTTAATACATATGCTAGCGTAAAGATCAGCGTTTCACATCACGAAAACATCAACTGCTACAGAAAATTAACACCTTTTGTTACCAACATCCAAGCATTGTCAGAAATTCCATCCACAAACCAAAATTTCCCTTTGCACGCAAGTAACATACAAATTTAAGGTTATCTGTGGTGTTTTTCGTGTATAATGTAGGAGTATCAATTCAGATTCATTGCGGGGGCACCATCCAACATGATGCTTAGGCTAGGCCATCAATACTGGTTCCTCCCCCTCCAACCAACATTCTAGCTGGAAAATTCACAGAAAGATATGAGAAAAAGCTAATAATAACTCAAACCATTTCGTCCGGACTTTATTTATTGAACAGATTCAGGGATGCTACCTCCCCCTAATCATGTACAAGAAATCGGCTCTCCTGTCATTATACCACCACCCACACTAACTATATTGACTTCGGCTATCAACGTAGGCTGCATATAAGGTAGGCGGTCCGCCTTCACGATCCGTACTTAAATGTATACAGCGATTATGCTAATGGTTCCTTCAAGACAACTTCATAATTCATTGTTAGCAAAAAGGGTAAAGAGATATACCATATTTACATCCATGCGATTCTATGCTCACCGCTCACAAGTGCAAAGAAAATGTGTACATCAACAAGCACTACAGAATGACTGACTTACAAAGCCCTCGTGTTGCAGTAGGGGTGCTATCATCAGGGAAAAGCCAACATCGTCCTCTGCGACAACCAGATGCCAACCTTTCACTGACCTCATAGGGCAAATGGACCACAATACCACAGAGCCTCCTGCTATTTGAAGTAAAACTCTTAGTACAGGGGGAGATGGCAATGCAACCTGTACCCCTCTCCTCATTGCCTACAAATGCCACACCATCCCACCCCTCACCTTCATTGCTTTCCCATGGCCTACATCAGTCGCTATCATAAAAAAATGTCCAGCAACCAAGATTTATGATAGCCAAAGGTTTAACTGTGAATAATTGTTTGAATGCTATGAAAACACTGATGAAATAACTGCATTTTAAGCAGGGGCACAGTTTTCGAAGACAGACTTGTGAGCAGTGAAAATTTATGTACTGTACTCCAAAATATGGATGTCTCCCAGATTAACACACTTTACAAATTCGAGGGGAGGGCTGGAGCCCTGAACTGAATAAAAAGTAAGAACATCCCTGATTCGAAGATCTATGTGGCTGGTAACCATTCTTCAACAGGACAAGAGCAAAAGAGCATAAATTGGCATGTCAGAACTATTATCACCTTCAGTTATTTCCCTTAACGAAAAATGCTATCAGACTTCAACATCAAACTAACGGTTCTTTCTAAAGGGAGGAAGGCTGGTTGCTTGTGATTGCTACAGTTAGTCAACAGCCCTTTCGGTGTCTTGAAAAGACGGTTGGGATAATTGCAGGTCAATTATACTTTGGTCGGATCATCCTGCTGACTTACCCTGAACTGTCAATGCCTCTCATCGCTGAGGACAGGGTGCTGAATCTCGGCACCACCAACGAAGTAAGCAAGGTAAAAAATAAACCCTAGGCTGTTATTCATGACACTGCAATGCGAATATCACTTGCAAAATTGCAGCGCAGTGAAAATCACCGCCCACCTCATATCAGTCGTATCGTAGCGATTTAAACATGCCTTTGCGGCAAGATGAATCCCGATATCTAGATTTTATCATCATTTTGTACTGTTTAATTCGGGACACTGAGGGCCGGCTGTTAAGAACAGCGAATCGGCCGACCGGCCGGCCATAGGAAGTACACTGACTTGTCGCCGACCTCTCACCGAGTCAGCCGACCAACAAAAAATAATTGGACATTTTTTGGCCGGGCGGAAATGAAACCTAGAAAGGATACCATGGTGCCGTAGAGTGCGGTAAAGAGTCTTCACGGAAACGTTCGCGGGTGCTGCGTGACGAAATGCATTACCACGGAGACATAATATCTATGTATGGAGACCTCATAATGCTGCTGTTTTACATGGTGTGCTGTATTTTTGTTTTGGCTTTAACAAAATGTTCTGTTCAAAAACATTTTTCGCACCAAGCCTTGCGTGGATGTATGCATTTTTGTCACCGATCTTATCCACCAGGTCGGCAGGTCTTACCACCCCTGAAACACCTGTCCCTAAACCGGAACCGGTCCGAAATACCTTGCTCAAACTTTTGGTATTCTGGTTGTCGTTGTTCATTATGTTGTGTGGTTCATTATATCCTGAAAGGCAAAAACAAGATGAGCAATATGTACATTCCATTCAAGAGAAAATGTAAAACAGCCACACAACACAATTTATGTTTGGTTTGATACAGCCTTTCTTAAAACGCCTAGTATCTTGACAACGCCCCATAAAATGCTTAAAAATATTACGTTGACCGGGAAAATAGTGTAGGAATGCCGCCTGCGTGAAACACCGAGAAATCGGGACATTCATGTAATGCCTATAATTGCCAGCAAAGCACAGTAATGGCGGTAATTTTGAGAACGTTTCATGAAACGAATGAATCTTTCATGAATCTAGTTTTTATTTGACACGTTGGATAACGCCAAACGACTATGGATACATCCTCAAGGGAATGGTTAACATTTGAAGGTGTTGAGGTAAGCATTAGATTTGGTGTAACAAGCTCACTTATAGCTATTGGTTTACTGTTAAGTGGAATGAACCGCTCTAGACAACACGTTTTCTCTCTTAACTAACTATTCTTCCCGATACGCCATTGTTTGATCACGTCATCGTACTTTGCACAACATTGATTGGAAACCAACTGACAGCCGTTTTATGTGGAAATTGTGATCACGAACGGCAGACATGAACGACTCTACCATCATTATTTTGTTGGCCTTGTTCGCCGCATGGGTTATGGAATGGCAGAATTTGAATGACGTTATGACGTCATGAGTGTCGAGGTGACCTTGAAATACTCTTTCATGGAATAGTTCCCCCATATTTGCGGGCGTGAAGCTCAGAAACTGGAGGGATTAAGGCCTTAAAAGAGGCATGACTGTGAACTGCACCGAATTATCTTCAAGATGGCTACTTCGGCTGAAAACCTCCACAGAAATGTGGAATACTCCTTTTGCAGCCTGACGTTTGTCCCCCAATATTTTTGTTCGCCGTACATGGTATGATGAGATGCTGTCATTTACCAAATAAAACCCTTCTGTACAGCACGGTTTGAGGAGCATGGCTGACGAACTAAGAAAAATGGCATGGATGTTTAAGGTAGCAACAGGTGGGCCGAACGCAACTTAAATCTGAAAATTGGCGGGCCAGTTAGCAATGCTGCCCCCCTCTCTACCTTGAAAAGTGTAGGGCAGGGCCATAGTAACCTCATAGTCACCGGAATTGCCCCCTCCCTCTGAAATGCCACTATTTCTAACAGATATTAATCCCCTGCTAGCCTTACTGAACCTCCTCTTAACAAGCCTTGGTCCCTTCACCGTGTCTAACCACCGTGAGAGCCACCATACGGACTTGCCGTGGTCAGCACCATGGCCTCGTTTTTGTACCTTGCTGAGTCATCTGACCCGTCCCCGGAGAGTGACCCCGGCGGTTGTAAGCACCCGAGCCGCGGTAGCGTCGACACCCCACCTGCGGCACAAGTACTTAGAAGCGACGGGCACCAGCTGCGTATCGGTGATTCAGACCTCACCAAGATGGCTGCCGGCGGTCCGCGCACTGTACCACCCGTTCGCCTGAGTCGGACTGGGCGCACGCCCTGCTGCACCGCGCCGTGCATGACAGACGCAGATTCGCCACGACGATCATCCACTTAAGCTGGTTGCCATGATCACAGTGAACTGATGCCAGGCGGCGGCGTCATCCGGGAGCTACCACACGTGCCACCAAAATGCGGTCAATGGGGAGAGCGTGGCCAGTGTGCGGAAAGGATCCCCGAAAACCATTAGCGGATTATTGAACATGGCTACCATACTGTATGGCGTTCTGTCCCTTTAGGTGTTACCATGATGCGGTATTTCCGGTTATGATAACGAGCATGCGTGATCATGTTCTCAAACTGGTGTGAACACGACGCTACCCTGTCCGTCCTTAAATCGCTTCAACTTCTTGAGTAATCCGTCTTCGCACGTATCGTGCCAAAACTTGACGTTGCACATTTGTGTAATGTGCGGTGCATTATCTCACGTGCAGGGACGCATGCCGGGAACTCACGAAAAGACGACGGCGCAAAATGTTCTTTTGATGAGGCTCCTAACAATGCAGCGCGATGGGAGTAAAGTCAAATTTTCTCGGAGCTGCAGTGGTTTTAGTCGTGCGTTTTATGGTGTTCTTTAAGGTATATGTCCGCTGCCATCAGCCCCGATTCTCCTACATTGCCTTATGAGCCATGTTGCCAGAGTTCTTCCCATGCATTCAGTAGCGGCTGCCATACGGCTTGCGCAATGGTTGGCGTGGCCATGCAAGGGTATGCAGACCAAGGCATGCTGCCAATTAAGGTTACAAGACGTTGCAAGGCTTGGACTGCATCAGCCGATTGTGCTTTTTCCATTTCAAAATTACGTAAATCACATTGGCTTGTGCTTTCCGTGCTAGATGTAAGTATATTTAGGCATAAAGAATAATGGTGGCAATGACGAGTATCCATTACAGCACGTGCGTTAGAAGCGGTTTGCTGTCGTTGCTCATAACGCTCATTTCTCGTGTAAACTTGGAGGCGGTGTCAGCTAACGCCGGTCTCGCGGCGGCGCCGCCTAACGAGGGATCCGATAATCGTTAGTGCCCACCGTCGGCCGCGGGACCCTCCTCCGCTCTAACGTGATCAGGCTCGTTCGTGGGCGGTCGTCACGTGCGATCTGGCCAATCTAGCCAGGGGGGATCTGGCTCGTCCGCCCGCGCACAGACGGCGGACATTGTGGGATGGAACAAGGTAATAGAAACACGAAGCAAAACCGAGCCGAACCTAATGGATGATGTTGGTCAGCTAGAGTTTTTCAAGTGAACTCTATAGAAATCACCAGCCTGCGGAAAATTGTACTTACTTGAAAAGGTGGCATTAGGATACCTCATAGCTCAAAACGTATGATAATTGCTGTAGGAAATGGATTTGGAAATGTGTCGCCCATGTCACTTGACCCTGTCAGTTGACGTTTTGAGTACACTGACCTTTGGCCAGCGGACGTTCCTTGGATGACTATTATCGCAGAAGTAGTATCAAGTTGAGAATGGTAAAAGTGAAAGTTAAGAATAATAAAAGTAGTATTAAGCTGAGGAAGTTCGAATACCAAGAATTCATAAATATGGAATGAATTTTGAACCTGCGATCATTTGAAACTGAATTACAAGTTGCGGTAGCTTTGTAAGTTAACCGTGTCAGACTGCCAGAAAAAATTACACGTTGGCGACGGCCCTTTCTGGGCATCCACAGAATGAAGAAACAGACATCAGATGACTAGGAACTGTTTTGATCTAGGCTGTCAGGACCAGCCTGGGGTGAGGCAGCTGCGGGGGCAGCTGCTCGTCACGGAAACATTCGTGGAGCACAAGTGTGCCTAACCTCGCACTGCTGCATGCCACGTGCGAAATTTGACGTCCCACTGTGCCTCCCGGCCGAAAACTGCAAGGATTGTCACTTGAAGCGATTTACGGGGGAACTATGATGACAAAACTCTGCAGACTTTTACAATATTTTTTTATTTTAAATCTGCGGACTATTTCGGGGAGACCATTTCGAGGTCACCCAGGCATGTATGAGGCCATAGTAACGCCATACAAATCGTGTTAATCCATTAACCATGCCGCGACCAAGGCCAAACAGAAGGTAATATGTCGCTTATATCTGGCGTTCATGAGGACGATTTTCAAATGGGACGACCGTCAAATGGCTCTCAATCGATGGTGTGCAAGATACGAGGACGTGATCAAACAACGACACCTTGAGGAGCATGATTACTGAACAGAGAAATTGTGTTGTCTAGAACAAACTTTTTCACTTAAAAGTATACTAGTTGTTGCAAGTAAGATAACTTTTGCATAGCTGATGCTTGCTTCAATATGTTAAAATGTGGAACATTTTTTAAAAAAAAGTGCACGTTTCACAAGACGTCATGATGAACATGTTGACTAAACAGAGAATTGTGTTGCCAAGAGTTTTTCCTATTAAGATTATATCAGTTGGTAAAGATACCCTTATTTACCATATCTGATGCTAAATATGCAGCACTCCCTTAAGGGCAATGTTTTAAAACTGACGATACCCTAGCAAACACTAGATATGATGAAACACGCTCAGTTGTAGCTATTGTTTTACGTTTATGTGTGAAGGCTGCTCCAGACAACGCAGTTTCTCTGTTTAGTAAATCCCCTCCTCAAAACGTACTTGCTTCGTTGTCATCGTACCTTACCCAACATTGATTGAAAGCCAGTTGACAGCCGTTGTATTTGGAAATCGTGCCCACCAGCGCTAGATATGAACGGCTTGACAACTATATCTTTGTTGGCCTTGATCGCCGCATGGCTAATGGAAGGGCAGAATTTGAATGACGTTATCATGACGTCACGGACGCTTGGGTGCCCCCCCCCCAAACAGTGTGTACATCTTCGCGGGTGTGTATCTCAGACACTAAAGGGATTTATATCTTAAAAAGCGCAGGGCTGTGAACTACACCGCATAATCTTCAAGATGGCTTCTTCAGCACAGATTGGTAACCAGAATTAGCCATTTTCTGTGTAAATCAACCGAGTTTTGAGACAAATTACGATGTCACAAGGCATGCAATGGGCTTACTTTGTTCCATATTCTTGGTTATTTGCCCCAGATTTCTTGAGGTGGTCCCTCATGGCTGCTTTAACCAGATGTTTTCTATAGTTGTCTTGGTTTACTGGCCGGCAAATGACTGTACTGTATATATGCGCTACATCTTTAACACAGGGATACCCTAAGCTGCATAGCAATTATAATGTGAGTTAAATATTAGCATGTAGCAACTAGTCAGACCATCCCATTTAAAATGTGGAGACATCTCAAAATTTACCATTAAATATGAAGTAAACAAGCCTATATAGATGCTTTTGCTGCACCTGAAAAGGCAAGCAGCAATACCGGCATGGTCATCTAAAAGTGAGGTTATATTGGAGAAGAGAGGTTGTTTTGTGGAGCATACCCATTATTGCTCTTGACATAGGTTAACCATAGCAATCAAAATAAGTCGTTCAAAGTGATTTAAAATGTTTTGATTTGTGTGTTGTCAACTTTGTCTGATGTCAACGAGCAGACACAAATTAACTCAGTAAAAATGCAAGTTGAAACCAACCAAAAATCAGCTTTATCATGTTTTTATCACAAGTGCTGCTGTCAACAGATAGGTGACTTGAGATGATGTTCAACATATGGGGTACTCGAAGTCAGGTTAAGTTGGTTAAGTTCATAGCAAGTGGCAATAGAAATTGTGCAAGAATCAGTAACTCACAACTGTTGCTGTGATACAAACAGGTTATACAGGATGAGATTATGTAAGGCCTCTTTAGGTTAGGCATAGTTAGGTTACTTTCATGGAAATAAGCATTGGGATTTTGTAAGAAACAGTGACAAACTGTTTGTTTTCCCTGCCCCCATCTTAACAGAAGCTAGAAGTATGTCTATTGTGTTAGACTTGGCGATGGGCTGATGAGTGGGAGTCCAAGTTTTTTTTGTTTTAGTGTTTTAGGCTTGTTCAATTTTCTGTTATTTTGTTATTGAATTCCTTTGCTTACTTTTGTGTTGAAGTGCTGTGGAAGGTAAGTGCAAAGTACAGCATTAGGTTATTGGTGTTGATAATTTGTTATGCTCATTACACTGTCATGAAATTACTATGCTTTAAGGTATTATGTTTCACTTTAATGTCCTAAGATGTTAAAAATAGTTTTGTCAGGTGTTTGATACTACGTCCATGCCAACTTGAAATAGACGTCTCTGTTTGTTGAAGCATCAGTCATGAGCTCATAAGTTCCATCTTTTGTGAGCTGATTTTTCCACTCCCGCACGGTCTTTTTGCGATGGAATTTTCGCCTCCCACCTTAGTTGAAAAGCGATCTAGCTCCCTGTTTATGTGTGTTTCTGCTGGTGAATGTTTATTCAATTGTTTTCGTGGCGTTGAACGTGCTGAGCCGGTCTTTGCCGAACTCTTGTATAATACGTAAGTTGTGTTGGGGTGCCGCTTGCACGGTAACTGGGCCGTGTGAGTGTGCTGTGTACAGCGTAGTATCGTCGGCAAAGAACAATACGTCATTATCAGTTTTGCTGGCTAGTTCGTTAACATACATAAGCGCAAGGAGAGGTCCCAGAACTGGCCCCTGCGGGCATCCGGCCTGTGTGGTCCTGGGCGTGCTGAAACTGCTGCCCACCTTGACTACCTGTTTACGGTCTTAGAGATATGATTCTAGACAATTTAGGACAGTTCCTGACAAATCACAATAGCTCTTGCACTTGAGTAGGTGGCCCTTATGCCATAGGTTGTCAAAATGTTTACTAATGTCCAAGTAGATGGCGTTGAAGTCATTGCCTCGATCCGAAGTTGCATAAAGTGTTGATTAAATATACCAGCTGAACTTGCGTGCCATGTTTTGGACGGTATCCACTTTGTTTCTCAGAGAGCAGCCCATTCTCAGTTTGGTGTTGTTAGACACTGTTAAAGATAATTCTTTCAAAAAGTTTCGACACACAAGGAAATAAATTGATTGGTCTGTAGTTAGCAGGATTAGAGCCTGACCCTCTGTTTTTGAAAATAGAATAAACCTTCGCTTCTTTCCAGGTGGAAAGAAAAGTACATTGACTTAGTGACATGTTGAACAGCTTAGTGAGTGGAGTCTTTATCAATATGGCAGGCATTTTTAATATTTTTGCTGGGAGGTTGTCAGAACCGCATGGCATGTTTGGATCGAGAGAGTTGAGTGCGCCCAGTGCTTCATCCTCTGTAATGGTTGTGCTATCTAACAAGGGTGGTGGATCCGCAAGCGCGGTCTCGGGCACAGGTAGGTCGTCAGTCGCGAGTTGCGATTGTCTGGCAAAAAAGTCACCTAGTAGGTTGGCTTTATCTAAGTCTTCTGTCAAAGGGGTTGAATGAGGTCCTACGAGCGGTGGCACTGTCCCAGGTCGTGTCCGTCCCATCATTTTCTAAAGAATGCGATGGTACTTGTGTGGGTTTTGCTTTGCATGCAAGATGTTTTTTACTCGATGTTGCAAGTGGTTGTTATTAAGTTGTCTGTTCGTGCATATGGTAACATTTCTTTATTGTCGCCAGCGGTCCCAGTGGTCATCAGTCATATCCCGCTGAGCAAGTCTGAAAAGTATGTCTTTTCTCCTCATCTCTGTGTTAAGTGCAGCATTGACCCAAGGTTTGTTACAGTTGCTCACCCTGATGATCTTTGTTGAGATGGCTTCAGCAGCAGCTGCGAGCATGGTCTGCATGGAGTTATTCGTCGCTGTGTCAATGTGATGATCCAGTACTCTGTCCCAGTGTGTGTTTACCAGAAGCTGTGAAAGTTTGCCTGTATCCATGTTTGTGCAGTCCCATACTTGCTTGACTGATGCCTTCAGGGATAGCGATGCGACCTTGATAGTGACAAAGGTAGGAATGTGACCTATGAGCGAAAGGGGGGGGGGGAAGAACCCCACTGCCTGCAATGATGTTTGTGTTAGACGTCAGCATTAAGTCTTGCAATTTGGCTGTGTCTTGTGTAGAGCGTGTTGGCTGATCAATGAGTTGTGTCAGATTGAGTGATTCAACTGCGTTTCAGACTGACCTCGAACGGAAAGATATCACTGTTTTTAGTAGAGTGAACTTAAGTTAGATAGCTATTACCGGCATTGAAATCTCGTTATGTTAATATCGATGTGGGGTTATAAGTTTGTGCCATACCAGCACTGTCTGACATCTAAAAACTGTCAGTTGACTGCTCGAGAGATTGGGTGGGAAATAGACACAGCAAACCGCCATAACTTCTGATTTGACCTTGGTGGAGGACCAAAGCCATTCGACTCCTTCCAGTTCAAGACCAGGTAGCCTCTTTGCTGGGAGTGTTGATTTAAATTATGCTGCTACTCCACCTCCATGTTGAGTCCTGTGCTTTGTCACTGGGTTGTGGTAGTTGTGTAAATTGTACAAACTAGAATGGACCTGTGAGTCAAGTTTGGTTTCAGTCAGAAGCAGGATGTCAATGCCATGTGTGGTAAATAATGAGAGCAAGCTCGTCCAAGCGTCCTGGAGATGTGATGCTGTTTATGTTGACATGTGATATTGTGATATTCTTGGTTGCTGAGGGCTTGGGTTGATTTCCAGTCCACCGTTTATTAAGCAAATTTCAATGTCAGGGCATAGTCTAAGCGACACTTTTGAGCATTTGTGTACAGGAGCTGAGCAAGTTAAGGTGAGATGTGTGCTTGTAGGGAAAGAGTGGGTGAGATTTGGGTAATGATATGACATGAGAGTTGAAAGGGATGGCGGAAACATACCAGCAACTGCTGACCAGCCCATCTCTAATGTCCCAGCGGAAGAGGTTGATTGAATGTTGTCAGAAAAAGTCCCTGGTAGCAGCAAGCTTAAGTTGGCGGCTGGCACGCAGCAGCATCTAGGAACCGATGACATGTGGATAATGATGTCGTTGTCGCACGAGTGACAGTGTGGACAAGTGTAAGGCAACTGCAATGACGCAAAGGGGCATGACGAAGAACAGAAAACAAATAAGCAGAACGGCTACTTTAATCACTTATTAAACATGGCCATGTCATTGGGGCAGAGCCCACCCGATATGAACATATCACGTTGTGACCAATGAATCTCAAACCGATAGAAATACAATTACCATTAGCAAACGCAAATACAGCCAAGCAAGCACAGTCAGCACAACATGCCTGATGTAAAATGATGGCTGCGAGCATCAGTGCCATACGTCAACCGCAATACCCACACAGTAAAGAGCAGCAATCAGAAGTGCAATGCCTGGGTAACCTTGAAAGTCTCCCCAAAATAGTCCGCACATCTTCGTTGGCGCGTAGCTCAGAAACTAGAAGGGACTAGGTCTTGAAACTTGAAGAAACTGGAAGGGCTGGGCTGTGAACTGCACCGTAAGATCCTCAAGATGGTCTTTTTAGTTCAAAACCCCATACAAATGTGGAATGTTCTGTTTAAGATGAAGATTGTTCGTGCAAAACTACTCAAATGTTGGTCTTTATCTGTACATTTTAGCGTGTCGAGACCTTACCTCATCGTCAGATAAAAATAAACGAGACAAGCAATAAATTTTGAGTTGTGAAGGATGAATGTTGAACAAACCATCCTATGGTCGCCTGAATATCCGCAGTTAAAGTACTGCAAATAAGTCAAATAGCCACAATCACAGCCACAAAGCCACACATTCATATTCACATGTACAGTGGCTGCCGCTAGCCACCTCACCAATTCTTGCTCAACCCAAGAGCTGCGCAAGAATTTGGTTAGGGCTGGAGAGATTTCGACGATAACCATGCTTTCCTAAATTCAAATGCGTCTTCTGTTATTGCACGTTTGAAGAATGCAAGTGTTGTCCGTCGGTTGTTGTGTCACTGTCCTGTCATGTTTGTGCCGCCTGTGCTTCAGAGGGGCCCGTCGCGCGAGCGCATTGTCAGACGTCCTGGCTGTGACGTGGCGACGCCGCCGTAGTGTATTGGATGACGTTTACAGCTTCGTGATTACTTTTGTACTGATGTACTACATTGGTGTATTGAAGCCTGTCGAGCTTCTCAGGGCATAATAAATCCGTAGGTTTACATATTGCGATCCTAATTGGCAATGTTTATTTCGTGACCTTTCATGCCTGTAACGTGCCGATAGATGATTTCCCGTCTAGCCTTTTCGTCTTGCTTGTAGGCCGATGTCATTTTCATCTCCATCGTCATTTAATTTGATAATGCAGTTGGACGGTTGGTTGTTTGTCTCGTCTTGGCTTATTGCTTAAGTGTCTTATCCTGTGCCGTTGTATTTCGTGGTCAATATAACAATTTCCAAAACCATTATTCGCCAGGATCTGTCTGGTTCGTGCCAGTTTTTAATGCAATCGTGTCCAGTCAGAACAATACTTAAATGCACGCACAGAGGGTGTTATGGTCTTATGGTGCTATGTTGGTAGCGTCGAGGACATAAGCTGTTAGCAGAGGAGGATTTTGGGGATGATTTCATAAGCGGTCAACGGTGATAGATATCGTTCTTTCAATGGGCACATTGGTGAAGATATTTTTAACATCTAGAGAGGCTGGCTGCTCCTTTGTTGACAAGATAGCACAATATCGATAGTCATCCGGTGGCGATAAGCCGTGGGACATGGAAGGACATGGGGCCGGGAGACCATGAAGACGGTTTACAATTCGATGACAGGGTGAAGGGGTCTGTGTACTTATTAGGCGAACGGGGTTGCCCTTTTTGTGAATTTTTACAGACCCATCAGCGTAATCGGGCAGAAATTCATTCGCCATCTTAGAGAAATACATATCATCAACATTATTACATGCACAGCATTGGCCGCAGTGATCAGTTTTCGGTTTAGTCTTAACACGCGCTCGGGTGGGGGTCAAATTGACCCCCGAAAGTTTTTCCCCAACGGTTTTTGAATGGCGCGACGTACCCGCGCCAAATCTTGCGTAACTGTAGACAATGAAACAGCAGATCGTTTGAGGTAAAAATTTGGATGTACCTTGTACCGTCGCTGACCCATGGCAGGTCAAAGTCAGGCTATGGCCTCAGCGAAGTCCATTTCCTGGGAATCGTTCAATCTAATGCAACAACGAAGTGCTAGACGAAGCCACATGTCCGTGAAATGCTTTCTTAGGCAACAAAAATATTGGATGAGCAAATTACGTTGACGTAAGGTCAGGTATAAGGGTCGGACCAAGGTTATAACCAACCTGTTTTATTACCTTAGGGCATGCTGTATGGGATAGATTGTTGTGCTCATTCGAATTTATTGATAGCAGGAACCGCATTATACACCTTCCATGAACTTAGACGTCAGAATACGTTATTGACCTAAAATGGCCCAGGTCAACATTTTGTTTTTAGAAACATACTGCCTGGCGTAATTTTTGTCGATTATTCGAATGCAAAACTAAACGCAGTCTTGTATGATTTTGGTAACCATGACCTTCAAAAGGCCAAACAAGGTAAATGACTTCAGGTGATCATGTGATCTTTTGCTTAGAAACAGCTATCTAGATTATGGGGGTACTTTGGACACCAACCTGGAAATTGACCTTGTTTGGCTTTGTTTGACCCGAATGTCATGACCTAGGAACCTCAAACTTTGACCCAAATGAGTTCACGTACAGGTCAACACACCCTGTCAGTCTGGTGTTTTTACTTTCTTAGTTCCCGAGATGTCAGGGGGTGCTCAAATTGACCTCCCACCCAAGCGAAGGGTATCTAGCAGGCAACCCGGGTGTGTGTTAAGTTTGTCTGTCAAATCTTTTGTGTTGCGACGCAATTATTTTATTGTTCAAGATAGAATTTGGCATCTCATTTTATTGCCTCTTGTCAAGCATCACGTAAATCGATGATTTGTGCGCTCGTCGAATGATGATGTACTTTTTGCACAGTTTGCTTGCCGCCGTCCTGAGCCTTCGTGCGAATATCTTGCTTCTGCTATTTCTACGGTTTTCGTGTTCTCTCTCTCTCTCTCTCTCTCTCTCTCTCTCTCTCTCTCTCTCTCTCTCTCTCTCTCTCTCTCTCTCTCTCTCTCTCTCTCTCTCTCTCTCTCTCTCTCTCTCTCTCTCTCTCTCTCTCTCTCTCTCTCTCTCTCTCTTTCTCTCTCTCTCTCTCTCTCTCTCTCTCTCTCTCTCTCTCTCTCCCTCTCTCTCTCTCTCTCACTCTCTCTTTCTCGCTCTCACTCTCTGAAGGCTGCTCCTTACGTCCTTGTCTTCTACAACATTGTTTTGGTTTTTGCAAAGTCTAAATATCCTAGTCAATAGGTTCTAGTTCTACTGTATCATTAATTTTGTCGTATTGCCACAAAATATTCAGCTAAGTTCCAGATTCAGCACCTATTTTGCAGTAAGATCGTGGAATGATAACTTGATGTAACTACCTTCAGTCTCCGGTAATGTAACGTGCCCACTACGGAGATTTGTGAGCCTTTTAAGATCGCATTTCTAGTAAGAATAGATCAAGTCCGTCCAAGCACATTCTGTTTTCGTTCATGCTCATTTCGAAATGAGCACCGCAAACCATCCCATGCAGCAAGCCCTAGAGAAATAAATCAGGTTGGTTTTGACCTTGGTCTGACCTTCATACCTCGCCTTAGGCCAACGTAATTTGCTCATTCAATATTTGTGGTGCCTAAGAAAGCATCTCAGAGATGTATGGCTCCGTTATTGTATCAGATTGAGCGATTCCCTAGAAATTGCCTTTGCTGAAACCATGGCCTGACTTTGACTTACCATAGGTCAGTGACCTTATAAGATACATCTAAATTTGTTATGTCAAACGATCCGCTATTTCATTGTCTACAGCCGTGCAAAATGTGGCGCAGCTACGCAGCGCCGTTCGGAAACCATTCTGGAAAAACCTTCGGGGGAGTCAATTTGACCTACTCCCCACCCGAGCGCGTGTTAAACCACCAGTCGGTCTCTATACCTTTTGTCTGAACTGCGTGGTCGTGTAGTTTTACGCCGGTATACATGCTTCTCGTTTTCTAATGAAGCATGCATAAAGGAGACTATTTTGTCAACATGTTCTGGCACATATGCAGGTATATATTGGGAATAAGTATGCCCTCAACTAACTAAAATTCCTGAAGTTTTTATTCTTAACACCAGCTTGCCAGAGGCCATGCAAAACGGTTTATGTTGTAGCCTCAGCTCAGCTTTTCTCGTGTTTCTTTTCTCTTTACCTGGTCTATGTGCTTAATGCCATAAGGGGACGGAGAACGTGCGTCTCGTGCGCATCGTTGGAGAGGAAGATTGGTAAGACTTGTTCAGAACTGATGTGTTGTGCCATACTGGTGTGTCGTTCAAATGTAAAACGGCATTTTGTGAAATTTTTCACGATCGCAGTTTTGCAGGAAATAATATGGCGTTTCATAGCTTGCACCCGCCTATGTAGTTAGATGCCGAAAAATTGGGCGACAACACATTATATGCACGTTCCAGCGAATATGGTTTGCAAATATGAAAGCACATAATTGAATTTCCTGGTTTGTGTCCAACCGTGCATTTGGAAACATCGAACAAGATTGAGATCGACATACACCATTATTTCTATAGATCAGACAGTAGAAATAGCCTTGTTCCTCGTAGGAAAACCAGGAGAATGGAGCTATAGATGCGTCGCTATTTCGGCAATATGCTTTTATCGAAATGAATAGCAGAGGTAAATTTCAGAACTAACTTTAATTTATGTCTGTTATTCGTTTCGATTAAGGCATGTTGCCAAAATATCAGCACGTCTATATCCCCATTTCCCTTTTTTCCCACGCGTAATAAGACTTTTGCTAATGTCTTATCTATGTGCATAATGTTCCTTGCAAGTGCACCTAACAACTTACACGCCCTTGCTTCAATCATCATCTGCATCATTAGCCTTCGACAAAATTGCCTTCCCAGTTCCCACACAATTGGGGGACGTTTTACTGAGTTAGATGCCCTTGTATAATAAGTTAGTATGGGCATTGGACAACTAAGGTAGATCCACTGAACGATAGGTTAGTCGCGGTATTCTCAGCCGTTCGATGCGCCATGCCGTGTTCTGCGAACAGCACCTATCATCCGTCTACTGGCTAATTTTACGTTTGTTTTTTATTTGTGGCACACTGAGCCTGATCTGTCATGCCTTAAAGGAAATGTTCGACATCTGTATGGCGTTTTGAACTGAAATAGCCATCTTGAGGCATTTTGATGCAGTTCACAGATATTACCTTTTTAAGACCCAAAACGCTCTGGTTCCTGTGTTACACGCCCGCAAAGTACGAAAAGGCTTATTTACAGCCGACTTCAAAATCGCCTTCTGATTAATGACGCCATATAAACGTCATTAGATCGCCGTAATATTACAGGCTGTCTTTTGTGGTCAAAACAGCATGGCCACTGATGCATTCGCCACGGCAATGATGCTGCACATGTGGCATAGTCCGCGGAAGATAATTGGTTGTCGGTAAGATTTTACTGCTGTATGCGTGTCGCGAACACAAGCGTGTGCAATTTCGAGTTGTGCGACATTCGTCGCGAACGGGTCACTTTTCCTTATTTCTAGACCACAGGTCAATGTCATAAAAAAGAACGCCACTGCCTGCAAAAAGTATGGCAGCCCAAAAAATGGGCACTCTCCCGAAGTTATCAAAAGGAAGAAGCGACGGTAAACCCGTCTTTTTTTCTCCTGCTGCCGTTTGTTTTTTCTTCTTCTACTAACGTATCTCTAACAAACAGCTCGGTTAGCGCCTTGTGTACCGAAGCACAGAACCTTTTACGGGTTTATGTGTAAGCAAGGCATTATGACATTAGGGAAACATTACAGTTATTTTATATATATATATATATATATATATATATATATATATATATATATATATATATATATACATCGAAGTGTTTCACACATATGGTACGACAAATTTAAATTTGGAACACAAAATTGTGTTTTATAGGGAGAAGCTCTTGAGCCGCATTACCATAAACCCCCGTTGAGACTTTGTTTCGAAGGGAGGTCACGGTGAAGTCTGGTGTCCTGACTGAAGATCTGTGCGGAAATTGTGAGAAAACCTGCAATTTGATAGTTCCGTGAGCTGTGCAAATGTGTGATCACACTTATTTGACAAAAGAGTGTGAATCGGGGGCTCGAAATGCGTGTGATCACTGGTGGTGTGTGCCAGTGGCTTGCATTGGTATTGATGTGATGGGGCAGTGTCGTGCGAGGCTTGTTCTTCTGAGAGAGAACATTGTTTTGGTATTCTTCAATCTACTGACTCCCAGTAAAATGTGATGTATTGATGCCTGACATATTGATGCCTATTGATATTGATGCCTGCCCTCTACCATTATGTTTGTGTTTGAACATGATAAAGGAATGCTGGCAAACTGAGGGCAACACTAGCACTTTTATTGCAGGGATGTACAAAGGCAAGAAGTAGTACTGGTACTTCATTATGACCTTGGCAACATCGTGAGACTTTTGAGGTATTACAGCATGCAATATATCCATTGCTTGTCATTACATCAGCAATTTATTTTGGCGGTAGGGGCTGGTGCGTGTAGCTCACTAATGGACATGCTCAGTATAGGCTCACATTATATGGCTTTGCACAAATGTCTTTTTCTAAAGAGTTCTGTAAATATAGTTTTATTGTTACTGATGCACATTGTACTGCCTTTACAAATCTTGTATGCAGGTGAGCATTGCTCCTGAGTAATCAATGTCATAGTCACTGCAACTTGCTTGGGATGCTGGGTGCTGAGAACGGTGGAAAAGTATTGCTGTTAGTATCTTGGACAGCACCTAATAATATGTATATCATGAGCCTTGCGTGCACTGGCAGCTTCATCATCCTTGCATTTTGCCCATCCAACCATAACTACATGCACTTGTCACGTCTCCAGCTTGCGAAAGGTCAGCATGTTTAGAGTGCCATTTCACTACATGTAAAATTTTCCTGTTATTTTTTAGTAAAGCAGCCTGATGGCTGCAGCATGTTGCATGGCCATGGAATTGACAGAGGTGTTTGCATCTTTTTCACTTGCGTTTTCTGGATTCCCGATTCCCGAAGCAGGCTGAGTAAGTGATGCCACTTATTGGTTGTCTGCTCTGCTGTAAGTGATTTGTATATTGTATCATGTGTTTTTGGTCAGCCATATGCCAGATGGGAAGTCAATACAAGAGTGCATGCTTGACTGATCTTTTCATGCTGGAATTTATTATGAGAGCGGCATGGGTTGCAGTCATGTTTGTGTGTCATTGGGACTTTACGAGGCACTCAGCTGCTGAGGCTACATGGTGTCGCTTGCCGCTCACCCTGGCTGGAAGGGCGGGCACCGCGGGGAATCGAACCCCGTAGCTCTGGTTTCCCAGGCGCGCAATAGTTAGCGCAGACGCGTTAACCACTACACTACCGGCATCCCCCACGGATTGCAGTCAGGAAACCATATTGGTGTTCATCCTGTCATGCCACAGAACAGCACCGAGATAGTGCCGAAATGTGGCTATTGACCAGTGCCATTACACAATGTACAATAGGGCGTGTCATCGAGGGGGTGAACCTCTTGGAATCAGCTGAGACAAGGTTTTTCCTTGGCAGACGGATTGATGATAGACGTTCAGGTCTGTCGCACCTAATGTGCTTTTTGCGTGGGAGGTATGGGATTATAAGCTTAGTTTTGTCGGTGCTAAACATTTCTTTCGAACGATTGCTTGCATAGGCATGCCGAAGGCTACACGGTCGCGCGCAAAACATTTTGTGATAGGCCACCCGGCTCTGCTGTCCCATCACCAACTGCCGACTACGGGAAAGCAGTGAGCTACATTAGGTGGCTGAGCGAATCGAAGAGGAATTTCACTAATATCGTATTCAAGACCGCGAGAGTAGAAATCGGAGTACCATAGACCAGCGAAGCGATCCCTCTCCATGATCTAAAATACGTGACAAAATTGCTCGAGAGGGATTGATATCATCCCAACAGAGCAATCAGCACGAGACCAAAGAAAGAGAGTGACACAGCAACATCGCCACCGCGAAATTCAACAAGCTTCTTGGTGTCGCGAAATGCAAGTGCAAGCCTCAGTGCGGCTTTCCATACCCAGTTGCCTGCACAGTGTATCAGGAGGAGGTTGCCATGAAGGACCAGTGCAGGCACCGGAAACCTACCCTGGGTTCATTTGACCGGGATACGATTGTGGCTAGGGAGACTCGCGAGATGCGGAGGATGGCCAGGCAACTCCAGGGGCGTCGTGACTCGGCCGCCAGTGAGGCGGTGTCTGCTGCTGAACCTGAATCGCCCTCCCCGCCGACTGCTGAACCGACGCCGCCTGCTGAGCCAGCGATGGCTGCTAGTGCCGACCCCGAGCCTGCTCCTGGGACCAAGTGGTCTCAGCGCTAGCGAGTCAGCTGAGAGCACGGATTCATGTATTCATTCACGGTTCCGTACATGGTGGAAGATGGCGAAGACGCCGATTGTTCGTTCCGGTTGAGACCACTGCCACTAGATTATAATGTTAACGATCTGACTAACACCGCTCTGGCGGTTGACAGCTACGGCGGCTCGAAACGGGTCGCTGCTGCTATCATTGCCTTTCAACAAGACCGCAGAGATGGACTAGCTACTTGAAATCAAACATCATAGATCCTAAGAAGATCTGCTGCGCAAGAGCCAGAGGGGAAAATGGGCGGCTCGTCAAAATGCTGGAGCAATCCACGAGTCAGGTTCGACAATCCTCTACTCCGACGGCCGCGAAGGCAGGAGCTACATGAGCCACACAGAGCCAGACGAATGCCGTCGAAAAACACATGGTTGTCTTCACCGAGCCAGGCAGCCGCTACGTGACTCATTTTACTCCCGAGTTCGGCCGCGCCCTGCACTTGTTCAACGAGCTACACTCCGTGAGCCCGCAGTGCGACGGCCACATCAATGTGCTCGGCTGCGTTGGAACAGCCGTCAACACCGAAACGAAAGGCGACGTGTTCCGGCTGTTTGAGCTGGCCACCGAGTCACCCGTACACTGGTTCATCTGCCAGCTGCACGGCAACGAGCTGAGCCTCCACCATCTGCTGCCGAGCTTGGGCGGCACGACCACGGGATCGAGTTTTTTTCTGGACCCATCGGCAAGACCTGTGCCGGAGAAGTCTGGGAGAGGGACGTTGTGGCATGCAAGCCTAGGTCAGGGTACGTGCCAAACCCGCCGGTCAACCTGACTCAGCAGCTGAGCACCAGCCAGCAGCTGCTGTACCTTCTGGCCTCCGGCGTTCAAAACGGCTCGGTCCGAAACGTGGCAGCCCAGCGGCGAATCGGACCATCGAACCATGTCAGGTAGATGTGAAAACGCTTTATCTTCGGATTTATAGTAATGAGCGTCTAAAGTTCATTAAGCATCAGCTGATATTTCATGTGCTCACTGTTGAGGATTTACTTATTATCATGCCTTGTGCCGTAGCATCTCGCATCATTTGATGGTTGGTTCACGCTTACTAGCATATTTGTTGATATGTATTCCGTCACATTTAAGGACTCTGGATATCGGCATGCTCGCATGTACTAAAGAGGCGCAGTAATTTTTGCATGATAAAATGATAAGTTCGCAGCGAATTGTTTTAATATATTCGCTTTTGTTTTCAGATGGTTGACATTGGCCGCTCGTCTGCTCCAAGTTCACATCTCTACCGAGACCTCCAGCAGCGCTCTCAAGGACCTCGTCCAGTGCGTGGTCGGTCACTATGTGACAGTGTGGTTTGTCATCCGGCAAAACAGCGGCTGCGACTTTGGATTACGCAACTTGTTCCGGAGCATCGCGCTATTCCGCGACCTGCCGCAGCACACATGGGCCACGGTGCAGCAAATCCTCCAGAGTAACGGGTGCTGGGTCCTTCCGGAACAACTACTGCTGGGCATGGTGTGGGATGAGAACCGTAAGGTCCGCGAGCAGGCGGCCCCGATCGTCGCGCCGCTCGTGAGCAGCAAACCGAGCGTTTCCTTCAGCTCAGGGTCTTCACCATCTCAGCGGTAAACTTCGAGGCCGTGAGGTACACCGAACTGATTCCCTGACACGGACCACTCACACAGCCTCCACTGCGAGACCTCACCGACTGCGAGCTGCGGAACAAAGCGCAGGCACCGCTGGCCATCTTGCCCTATCTGGTTCACGCTAGCAGTGCGACCAGCGCCGCACTGCCGAGGACGTCTGCGGCTGGAGCTGGAGCTTCGGTAAGATGTGGAGCCCAGTTGCAAAGGTATTTTTGCTATCGTGCGATCTCTGCCAACACGCGTTTTGAGTTTCCAGTCTGTGAGCAGCTGCTCTTTGGGCCGGTGCATCGAATACGCAGGCTCGGCAACGAGCAAGATGTGCATGGGGTCACCCCCCCTCCCTCTCCCTCTTTACATCCGTGGTACAGGCTGCAGATCTTGCTGTATGTATTAAGGTGCACACCAGACAATATATTCTGAGTCATATGCAATACATAGTTTTGTTTGCATTACGTCAGTTATCTTAGAGAAGTGAAAGTCTAAAGCAATGCTAATCAGTCTACTCGCACAACGAGCTCATACTCAACAGCACATAAAGTTTCCACCAAACGACAATCAATCGGACAATGTCTGTATTATTTAGACTAGACCGCATATTAGACCTTAGACCGGAACATTCTCGTACGACAGCATAACGAGTGTTCGGTAGCATCGTTTCGGTACGCAAAGGTATTTTGTGTCGCTTGCCGCCTTCGGCTTAGTGTTACCTGCGACGGCGCACGCCGCCCAGCATGGGGCGACTGCAACGCCGGGCGTCGATTCACGGCTATATTTCGATCGACTCGAGCCTCACGAATTTAAGTATTTGGGAAGAACTTTTGCTATGCCGTGTACTTTTGAACTTCTGCGCCAAAGAATTACTTTGTCTCACATGGTTTTGTTACTGATGACACACCCTAATCTACAACATTGGCTGAGTGATCTTTGTCAAGCCTATGAGATAGCAGCTTATAATTTATGAATGACCGGTAAAAAATTATTTTAGAATACCAAAGACTGTCTACGACAAGAATGTCGTTGCACTACAATAGTTATATCAGGGCTAACTATTAATTGCATGATAAATTCTAAGCAAAACAAAAAATCATTCTTGGTGGCCCAACCTTACCATCTTTACCATAGCAATAGCAATGCTTTGGCAATCAATGCATGGCAACACTTCAATTTATTAGTTTTCGCACGACACCACATTTCCAGTAACAAACAATAAAGGCAATATTACAAATTTATTAGCTTTGGCACGACGCTCCATTTCCAGGTACAAACAATAAGCACAGTGACTACTGTACACATCACATGATATCAATGTCAGGACTGCAGCACTGCGCTCAACGATGGGTCGATGATAAAGTATTGACAAAATGATCAACAGCAAAGCAGCAAGAGCAGCGGCACAACATATCGTGCTTTGATATCGATAATCTGTCATAATAGCTGGCGATTGCTACGTTGCGCATGTCAAATAGTCCACGAAAGCTTTTCTTACGGCCAGCACCAAGACAAAAAATTCACAAATGACCCACGCACCAATCCGCCCCCCGACACAGCTCCCGCGACGAGAATGACCGGTTGGCGTCAGCTTTCGTGTGTTTCGAGGTGTTCTTTAGGTCTGGCTGCCAGATGCTGCCAGGCTTTGCTGTCGTCACAAACTCACTTCATGACGCCACCAAACAATGGGGCCCATTTTTATCAACTTTGAAATTTTGCTACTTAGCTTCGTTTTTTAACTTCGAAAACTTACCATTGGTTACAAGGAAGCATTTCCCATCATATCTGATGCATAACTCAATATCCTCAACTGTGGAACATTTCTTTTAATTAACCAGGAATTTTCTGGATTACAGTTGGTGAAGTGACGAGCTCTTAGAACGCCAGGCTTTAATGAGCAGGGACGGGGATTGATCAGGTTCAAAGTCGGTCATTATTAACTCATTGTTGAACGACAAACGTGCTCTTAAGGTGTGATGCTGACAGCTGACATGACAGTCATTCGTCGTCCTTCAAGTCCCTCATGCTCCGTGCATTCAACACCACGCGCCGCCGTTCTGACGTGCGCTTGTGAAGGGCGCGCGTCCTCCCACCCGTCCCTTTGACGGCGGCGTGCTCTTTGAGAGTGCGGGCCACTCTTAGACACGTGACCTTTGATATCTGGAGTCGTCGGTCGGCCGGGGCCAGCCACGAGTTCCGACTTGCAGGGCGGCTCCATTACCGGCCTGGCGAGGCGTCATTGAAGCCGCCTTTGATGCGGCCGGTCGTTGCCTGAGGGCGGTGTCTGGACGGCGGCCGCTTACCTCGAAAGGCGGCGCGGAGGCGATAAGATAGATCCCTCAGCAGAAACGGGATGTTGTGGCATGAACCAAAGTCCGTTGGAAGTTAGCCCGTGCCGGTTATGCTGCCTGTCGCGTTCACCCGGCCGTTACGGTGGAAGCGTAGGGTTCGAGATGTGTACTGGATGACTCCACGGTTTGGGTAAACCCATGGATGGCCATAAAGAATGAGCAGCTAGTCGAGTCGGGTGCAGTTTTGGCTAACTTGCGGGTGTGGGTGCTGTTGTGGGTCAGACGCTCAGGAAACCTAGGAAAGATGCTTCAAGAAATGCTACACAAAGCTATTCCTCGTGCTTGCTTTGCTATCTATGGCCCCATGCACACTACTTTGACATTACCAACTCAAAAGAACAATCTTGGATATTCACTTTCCGCGAACCCTTCCCAATATATGATTTAAGTAATAAAAAATGCAACCAGGTCGGTACAACTGATCACAGATGGGATGCGAGTGGATATGGGCGCAGCCCCAAGAATAGTGTGTGTATTGGACAAAGGAAACCTTACCGGTGAGCGCTTCCAACGGCACGCTTCTCCCTACCGGCGTGCGAAGACCGACGATGAAGCCATGTCCCGCGGGACCGAGCACCAGCTTTTTTGAAATTACTTTGTGCGCCTAGCTCAGAATCTCAGAATGTCAGCTTGGCGACTGGAGAAATGGCATTGGGCTCCCAGCACACCATTCTAGAGGAGACTTTGTTTATTTGGACGCTGGTTTCGTCGCAAGGGTGCGTCCAATGAAGTGTCCGATTTTTTAGGCATATTTCGAAACATGCTCTTGTGAAACCTCAGGACTAGTTGCGTCTAATAATAACAATGGGTAGTGCCACTGCAGCATCATCAAAACACCGAGGATACCGATCATTTTCGAGTCTAAATTATGCTGTCAACACTTCACAACTGCCGTCATAACAACGACCATGCGGACCTCCAATGGTGCGATTAGAAGAACGTCTGGTATTGGCTCAGCGAGAAGGGGCTTGTCGCCGGGAAGTTGGTTGGTTCAAGTTTGAACTAGTGTGTCTAATGGAGTATGTGGTACTCCCATCCTCAAAGCCTTTTTAGCTTGCTATATGTATTTTTATAAATGCATATTAAATTCGTTATCCATGATATATCGTTTTGTTGAATTCGCGGGATAATAGCCTCGTGTTCGCATATCTCTTGTCTAAATGAAGTGCTTCAAGCTTTCGTAGCATTTACTTCACAAGCATTTAGACACATAAGTGTGTTGCAAACACTACAGAATACGCACGTCGGAAAAAGCATGGCAAATTAAGTTTATTATTTTCATAGTGGTGAGCATGGAGTGCTTACAACTTTGCAATTTACTACACAAGCATTTGGACACATAAGTGTGTTGCAAACACTGCAGAATACGCACGTCAGAAAAAGCATGGTAAATTAAATTTATTACTTTCATAGTGGTGAGCATGGAGTCAAACGAGATTTCTCCCGCAGGGTTGCCTTCTTCAAATTAAAATTCGGAGCTATTCAGAGGAATTTCGAGAAAACTGATATCACTAATCAAATCATGCGTGTCTGATGTAACAGTAAGTGAAAAGAACAGAAAGGGAGAGGCACTCTCTTTAACAAACTAGGGATATACCAGCGCCACATCACATAATTTAGTGATGCACTGGTCTGAACTTCCACCAATGCACTTCTAAGCTAAATTACTGACACCGCGCGTTGTGTTAAGTACAAGCGTTCACTTCTACTGACGTCATTGAAACCAAATGTGTCACGTTTGAGCCCACAGGCCGGCAAGGCGCGAGTTTAGAGGGGTGAAAAGTGGTGTTTCTAGTCCCTAATATCTCGCGATGGTCCGCGGTAGATTCTGCCGTCGTCAGCTGCCGTGGTCTGGATTTTCCACTTTTGAACCGTTCGTTCCCGTGCCTTTGCGGGTCTGTGGGCTTAAAGAGCCTATATCGTGCCAATTTTACATCAATTTTGAGCGAGTTAGTGTTTGAGATTTACGAACACGCTAGCCGTATTGGTTAGTTAAGCCCAAGTCTTGTTTTTAAGAACGCGACTTGTTTTTCATTTAAGAGAACTATGAGCAGAACTAGGCCAACAAATCTCCATCATTGTCTTAGTGACTTAGAACTCTCAACAGCTGCATACCAGAACCGAACAGTGTAGATGAAGAATCGTACACAGGTCAGGTGGCCTACCTTTCCATTGTCTGGGTCGGTGAATATAAAAGTTTGACGTCAGTATCTGAAAAGGGCAAAATCTGCTCGAAGATCGATCGGCGGAGAATCACGCTTCAGACAAAGGAGGAGAATGTGGTTCACTTCGAGATGACAGCTCCGCTCAAGCTCGCAGTTCGCAGTAGCTAGTGCATGAGCAACGGGCATTGGTGCTCCGCATCTGCGGCAAAGTGGATGAGCTTCCCGGAGAGCAGGCGAGGGTGCTTCGCGTAAGTAAGGCCTATGCGCAGCCGACACAGCTTTATTTCGCCAGGTCTGTTTTTCAAAGGTGATGATTTCCATTTGCAGATCTGCGCTTTAATGGCTGGGAGCTTATCTGGTCTCCAGGCAATTGTCAGTACCAAACTAATTCTAACTGCGCTGCCATCGTGGTTTTAAATCGTTATAAAATACGCCGCTGTGATCTGATGCATGTATCTACTTTTAGGCCAAACGAGGAACAGAGACGCATTGTTTGGCTGGGGAATCAGCCTGTTCGGCCCAACGAGGAACGGAGACGTATTGTTTGGCTAAGGAATCAGCATGTTCGGCCAAACGAGGAGCGGAGACGCATTGTTTGGCTAAGGAATCGGCCTGTTCGGCCAAACGAGGAACGGAGACGCATTGTTTGGCTAAGGAATCAGCCTGTTCGGCCAAACGAGGAACGGAGACGCTTGTTTGGCTAAGGAATCAGCCTGTTCGTTTCTGGATATATGGGCGTGACTGACTACTTGGGCGAAAACGACACGCTTGTCATCCTGCTCCAAGGTAAGCGTGCAGCATTTCTTCAGCGATTTTGCGTTGCTGACTTGTTTGCTGCATGGTCACCAGAGGGCTCAATGGCTCAGGGAGTATGATATGCATGGATTTGTCACTAGACCTACTAAACGTAGAGTCTCATGGAAGGCGAACAGCTCTGCGGTAAAAATGGAACAACGCTTGGACACGATCGACGTGCAATCCCTGGTCACAGGCGCGGATGTTGCGACGAATATCGCACTTAAATGTCCCGCATGCGTCAAGATCGCCCTTGCCAGAAATTAAATCTGGTTCTACAAAGAAAGAAAGTCATCTGCTGCGACAAAAAGCCCAGTGCTTAATTTTGGCCTGAGAAGATGAAATGAATTTGCTTTCTTCATCCTGTTGATGCTGCAATGACGCTCCCAGTGCTGTTATTAGGCAATCGGTCCTGAGGATTGGTATATTTGTGGAATAGATGAGAAGAACAGAAAAGAAAAGAATAGAAAAATGGAATATAACAGAAAAGAATAGAACATAATAGAATAGAAAGAACGGAAAGATCATACGAATCTTCCAAATGTGCATGCGTCTACGTGTAAACGTATGTATACATATGCATATTATCATGTTTGTAGGAGCAAAATGTGTCAGTGTGAGGACTTCCAAGCCCAAGCACATGGACATCCCTGTGATTAACATCATAGGCTCCAGCATTGTTGTATTTATTGTATTTATTGTATTTGGACGTTTCCCCGTTTCGGGTGGATTCTAAAGTATAATTGAAGAGAAGGATTGTCAGGCGTCGCTCCATCCGGTGATGGTTAAGTCCTAACGTCATGGGGTGGCCAGCTTGAAATATTCCGTTTTATATGCCTCAGGTCACTGGCAGGGTTTGGAGTCCTACAACGAGACCGAAACCAGAAAGACCGGCACTGATCTTATTTCAATGCGAAATGATATGCTGATTAAATATTAGCTTTATCCTTTGGCCAATTTACATAACGTTGTGATATCTTAACTAGATCGCTTTCTGTTTTCATGGAAAAACGTTAGCCCATGCTGTGGATTCAAGCATTGTTCCTACCTCCGACCGCCTGCGCAGACTCAACGGCACAGTCCCAACATATTGGGTCTTGCAACTGCCCCTCCTCCCATCGGTGTTTATCCTCCTCTTTTACGGGTGGGTGGTTTAAACGGACTTCCGCCTGACCAGCCAGTTTTGCATTATTTCTTCACCACGTGTCTGACTCATGGTGGGCCACGCCGTCCTGAGCAGACGAAGGGGGCATAGAGAGGTGCTGCTGCGCCTCACCTTGTCTATGCCCGCAACCGGCACCAGGGCAGCCCAGTGACGGACGCAGAGGGCCCTGCAGTTTTTGTCTCGGTGCATCTGAAACATATATTTACAAGATATTATTATATAACGACTCATGTGATAAGCACAATAAAGGCTGCATACATTATAAAAACGTCTATCTGATTGGAGCCAGGGGAAGGAATGTGCCCCGGTGGTAAAGGTATTGGTATTGGTGATATCTGCGTACCTGCCAGGCATCAGGGAGTGGCACACGGATGGATCCAGCTTGCGTATGCATTCTTCGATTGTTTCTACACGGCACATATTGGTGGAGCCTGGGCCCAGTATTTCTGCGAAAGAATACAGTGCTTGTTCAGTCCTCGGCAGCTGCAGCCTCTGACCGGAGGACGGCGGCAGGCCTAGCCTGACAGCCTTGTGGGATGAGGAGAGCTGGTTGATCTTTCACTGATCGGAGCTCCATACGCTGGACCAGTTGGATTGACTCATGACGAAGGTCTGTGACTGGCAACAGTATCAGTGGAACATCAGGTTCAGCGAGTCCGTCATGAGTCTTACATGCGTCAATGATCCGGCGGAGCCAAATGTCAAGCTAGCGAGGGACTTACTTGGGAGCGCCCGGACCAAGGTCGCTCTGCAGAATACATTTGTCATCATCGCCGACTACAGAAAGAGGGCCTGGGCCAAAATATAAGGCAACATCACCAAGGGTGCCCTCAGGAGGGAAGGAGGACTCCCGTAGTACAAGTATATTGCTCAAGGTGTCCGTCTTAAATAAATCGTCATGGAAATCGAACTACGAGGTGTGTGTCAGAATTATTTGATACCTTCTGGGAGACACAGTCCAATATATTCACATACATATGTCGGACTTTATTGGTAAGTGTATCGTGCAAATTATGATAGAAATACAAAGCACCAATGTGTAGGTAGGTCGACAAGAAATGCATCTTTACTTGCTTCCACGAGCATCAATATTCATTGATGCGAAGGTCATCGTGTAATGGCATCGTAAAAGATCTGATGCTGTTAGGCCTGCAATCACCAAATCATCCATGCATGTTTAAAGGGAATGTTCCACATCTGAAGACATTGAAATAAGCATCAGGTATGATGGGAAAAGCTTGCTTGTTACTATTGGTAAGCTTTCAAGCTTCAAAAACGACCCTAACTAATCAAATTTCAAAGTTTGTAAAAATTCGCTTCATGGCGTCATTGCTTGATGACGTCACGGAATGGTTTTGTGACGACAGCATTGCTTGGCAGCATCTGGCAGCCAGACCCTAAAGAATACCTCGAAACGCACGAAAGCTGACGCCAACCGGCCACTCTCGTCGCGAGCGGTGTGTCGAGTAGCGGATTAGGGACAGGCTTGTTTGTGGATTTTTTTGCCTTGGTACTGCTCGTAACAGAGGCTTTGGTTGGCTGTTTGACATGCGTAACAAGAAGCGATCGCTAGCTTTTAGGGCAGATTATTAATATCAAGGCAGGATGTGCTGTGAAAACTGTCACGAAGCGTCATGAATCTCTTACCAAAACTTGCCATGGACCGTTAAGTATATCAATACCGTATTGTCAAATTATTCTTGCCTGCGGTGCTGTAGTCCTGACATTGACATCATGTGATGTGCACAGTAGTTTCTTTATTATTTGAGACTGGAAGCGCAATTTCTTGCAAAAATGAGTAAATCCGTACCATTGCTATGAATTGATTGCCAAAGCATTGTCACTTCTATGGTAAAGATGGTACGGTTGAGCTATCAATTATGTTTTTCTTGCTTAGGATTATTTATGCAATTACTAGCTCACCCTGATATAACCATTGTGATGCAACAGCATTCTCGCTGGTGATAGTCCTTTGGCGTGGTTAAATCAGCTGTTACCAGTCATGCATAAATTATAAGCTGTTATCCCATAGGCTTGACGCACAGTAGTCAGCCAATGTGGTACGTTGTGTAATGACATGGGTCAACAGTGTCATTGTTGCACTACCTTAATGCTGTACTGTAGCAAAGCATATTGAAAAATGATACGTTTTTTCTACACTGCCATCGTTGCTGCTTTCATAAAAATTATATCATACAAAGATGGGTTAAGCATGCATTCTTGTATTAACTTTGCATCTGATATGTGAGTGGCTAAAAATACCTAATACAATATACAAATCACATTCAGCAAAGCACACAACCAATAAGTGACATCACTTGCTCAGCCTGTTCTGGGAATCCACAAAACACAGGTGACAAAAAGGCGAACTAGTCTCTTGCTTCCACAGTCATGCAACATGCTACAGCCATCGGGCTGTTTCTTGGATAGCACGTCAGGTTTGCAGTGGCGTTTTACTACATGTCATATTTTCTTGTTATGCTGGCTACTGGTTATACTGGTTACACTTGTGCGAACAATATTTTGAGTAAAGCAGACAGTGGCGTTCCCTTTTTACAACATAAACCTAGAGACTAGGTCTAGAAAATAGGACAAATGCCCTGTTGGCGACGAGTGCCGCACAACCCGAAAGTACTCACGCTTACGTTCGCGACACGAAAGTCAGCAACGAAATTTGCTAACAGCCTATCACCTTCCGCGGATTGTATCATACGTGTCGCATCATCGCTCTTGCGAACGTATCAGCGGCCGTGCTGCAAAAAAAGTACAGCACCGAAAAAAAGAACGACACTCTCCCGAATGTTACAAAAAGCAAACGCGACGGCAAGTCTACCTTTTTCTCCTGCTGGCTTTTTTTCTTCTACGGACGTAACTCTTACAGATAGCTCGGTTGGCGCCTTGTGTTCCGGGGCAAAGAGTCTGGCACAGGTTTTTTGAGTTAACGAGGTGTTTAGAATTAGGAATGCATTACAGTAACTTTAGATATATATTTTACGAAATATTTAACATGTATTGTAAGACAAATTTAGATGTAAACAAAACAATTGTGTTCTACGAGTACAATCTCTTGAGTTGTGTTACCATGAACAACCTGTGGGACGTTGTTTTGAAGGAAGCTCACGGTGAAATGCGGTGGTATGACCGAAAACCTGTGCGAAAGTTGCGAGAAAATCTGCACTTTGATAATCACGCCGGTTGAGCAAGTGTGGGTTCACGCTTATTCGGCATTAGAGCGTGAATCAGGCGCTTGAAATGGATGCAATCATTGGTGGTGCGTGCCAGTGGCTTGTATGGATCTTGATGTGATGGGAAGTGTGTGTGCGGGGTTTGTACCTCTGAGAGAGAACATTGTTTTGGTGTTCTTAAAACCAAATGACTTCCCAACGAAATGCTATATTGATGCCTGCCTCTGGTTTGCACTTGAACATGACAAGGTAGTGATGACGGCAAACGGAAGGAAACACTAGCACCCATGCTGCAGGGGTCTTCAAAGGCAATTTGCTACTTCATTATGATCTTGCCAACATTTTGAACCTATTGAGGCATTGCAGCATGTAATGAATCCATTGCGTGCCATTATATTAGCAATTCACTTGGGCAGTTGTGACAGGCCAGTACAGCTCATCCATGCACACGCTTGGTATAAGCTTGTATGATACAGCTTTGCAAAAATGTCTTTCACTTAAGAATTCTGAAAATATAGTGCTGTATTATTATGGGTGCGCATATGACTGTCTTAACAAATGTTGTATGCAGGCAAGCATTGCTCGTGAGTTATCATTGTCATAGTCACTGCAGCCTGTGCGAGATCCTGGGAGCTGAGAAAGGTGGAGAGGTATTGCTGTTGGTTTCTTGGATAGCACGGCAGGTTTGCAGTGGCGTTTTACTACATGTCATATTTTCTTGTTATGCTGGCTACTGGTTATACTGATTATACTTGTGCGAACAATATTTTGAGTGAAGCAGACAGTGGCGTTCTCTTTTTACAACATAAACCTAGAAACTAGGTCTAGAAATTAGGACAAATGCCCCGTTGGCGACGAGTGCCGCACAACCTGAAAGTACTCACGCTTACGTTCACGACACGAATGTCAGCAGCGAAATCTTGCTAACAGCCTGTCACCTTCCGCGGATTGTATCATACGTGTCGCATCATCGCTCTTGTGAACGTATCAGCGGCCATGCTGCTTTGACCATAAGCAGAAGCAGCCTGTAGTATAACGGCAATCGTATGACGTCTCTTTGACGACATCAATGCCAAGATGACTCTGAAGTAGCCTCTCAATTAACCTTTTCGCACTTTTGCGGGCGTAGAACACAGGAACCAGAGGGTTTTGGATCTTAAAAAGGGCGTGACCGTAAAATGCATCAAAAGGTCCCCAAGATGGCTATTTCAGTTCAAAACCCCATGTGAAGGTGGAACGTTCCCTTTAAAAAGTAGCTGTCGTCCAGTGCAGCAAGCCTTTACAATCAGCTGCCTCCTTCTCCCAATACGGGGTGGATGTGAGCACAATATGTAGCTTCCCTACGGTGTAGCAAAAAGCGTAGCCTCTGGAAGTCTTTATCCGGGTGTCATGCAGCTTGGAAGCGTTGCAACAATCGCAAGACCTACCGACACCCGCATAATGAGGTTGGAAGACCTTCTGTAGACCTAGCTAGAGGGTGCCGGAAAGAGGAAAGCCCCCCAAGACATGGCGCATTCAAACCGCTACGATTCCACTTCGGGCAGCGAGACCGACCACCGACTTTGCGGGCTGGGCAGCGTGCACCCAGCTGGGACCGCGTCCGTGACGGTCCTGCCCCGGCCAGCGGCGAGCCTCAGGTCTGCCCCGGCCAGCGGCGAGCCTCAGGTCTGCCCCGGCCAGCGGCGAACCTCACGCCCGTCCCGGCCAGCGGCGAGCCTCACGCCCGTCCCGGCCAGCGGCGAGCCTCAGGTCTGCCCCTGCCAGCGGCGAGCCTCACGTCTGCCCCGGCCAGCGGCGAGCCTCAGGTCTGCCCCGGCCAGCGGCGAGCCTCAGGTCTGTCCCGGCCAGCGGCGAGCCTCACGCCCGCCGCTGGCTGGGCGTCCGGCGCTGCCGATGACGCCGCCGCGGCGCCCAGGGAAATCAGGGCGCCGCCGGCGGGACTGGCAATCACCATGCGCGCGGGCCGTCGCCGGACGAGGCGATGAACGGCGCTCGTGACGGCGCCGATGTCGGCAGCATCCGGCCGGCCGGCATTCTCCGGGCTGGCGCTGATTGGTTGGCATTTGAACTGGAGCAGAGCACCCGCAGGTCATCCGTGAGGTGGTGCGACGGAGGAGCACATGGTTCCAACCAAATGCCATGCAATTAATCTCTGTATTAAAATCTTGCTAACATCGGTAACTGAACCGAAGGGCGTTGAAAATGATATGAAAAGATGGTCAGCAATTCACGATTGCCTGTCTTGTCTATAAAAAATCGTTTGATTTTTCGATATTTCGTGGCCTGAACCTTGTGAACTTTTACACCAAGCATATGCTTTGGTTATTTGTGGAACGCCATTAGCTCAATGCAGGGTTTCATCGGTGCTATTTTTCGTCCAGCTAGTCTAGCTACCCTGCATTTTCAGTTGCCGTTCTAGAAATTCTGGCAGCCCACTACGGCGTGTATGACAGGAGTACATTCATGTGTGGCCTTGAGGCTGGCCCGTTCAAATACTCCCATGTCTCTGATCCTCCGGGATTTTGGTGCGGCTTAAAGAGAATTTTGCGCATTTGAAGACATTGAGGCAAGCATCAGACGTGATAAAATAAACACAGTTGTAAATACTGGTGTGCTTTTTAGTGCCCAAAACGCTCCACACAATATAGTTCCGTTTTTTTAAGAAGATGCTCCTTAAAACGCAATCGTTTGATTGCGTTATGGACGTTTGTATGACGTCAAAGTGGCTGCTAAATATCGTTATGTGCGCGTGGTTTGGCCATTTCTCATGGTGTTTTTGTGCATTGGTCGGTGATTTAACATAGTTTGCTTACGTTTACATACCCGGTTATTGCGCTATTCATAAGTTATCTAAATCCCAGTCACTTTTACGTCATAATTCGTATCCCTGCCAAAATGTCTGCAGGATGAAGCACGAAACGCGATTTGAGTTCAAAAGCTGCACCGAACGCATTACCTGGATCGAGGGCCAACTGAAGTTTGTTCACGCCAAAAATCGTGCTAACGTGAGTAGAAAAATAATAGATTGAAGACCATATTTGTTCTTGGTCTTGAGCACTGTGTAGCCAATGAGGTGGCACTATTCGCGTGACGTTTCTTTGGCACCATGCATGCCTGAGCGACTTCAAGATGGTCTGTCTGAAAAAGCGTGCACTCGTCCGCGGGCGCCACGCTCAGAAGCCAGAGAGCTTTAAGTCTCGAAAATGGCAGTGCTGTGAACTGCACT
The DNA here is from genome assembly GCF_011947565.3 of Pollicipes pollicipes. NCBI lineage: Eukaryota > Metazoa > Arthropoda > Thecostraca > Pollicipedomorpha > Pollicipedidae > Pollicipes > Pollicipes pollicipes. Next base: position 11,294,233 of record NW_023596225.1, on the reverse strand, counting down.
ATCTTCAAAATTGTTCCCTCAGTTCAAAGCCCCTTACAAATGTGGAACACTTCCTTTAATCTATGGGTCAGAGTACCAACGGTTATGATTTGTGGAAAATGACCTGTAGCGTATTGCACAAATGTGCAATGTTGCACAAATGTCGTATTGACCGAAGAAGTAGCATAGCTGATAAGCAAAGGCTATTCAGATTGTCGCGATAGACGTAATGACAGGCATAAGTTTTTAGAATGAAAGTTTTTTGATTGCTTCACAAGTTTTGTTATCTAGCACTAATGTCACGTGTAGTCGTTGTAGTAGAAGCAATGCAACTTAGCAATGCAACGAAATTAGAGTGTATATGTCTGCTGTGGAAATCATGGCAAGCTCATGTTTTTGCGGTACAAGTTGTGCTGTGCAGCTCTCAGATCGTGTCTGTGTTTTTGTAGCATGTCGCGTAAAGTAAAAACTAAGTTTTTGCAGCGGAAGTGATGTCGCGTATAATTAATGTCGTAGCACTGCTGCCAGTCAAAGTTATTGCCGCAGCACCAATGTGGTGACACCCCCATTGGCTCAGGGGCCCCGGCAAATGTAAATAACAGCCCCGACCTTGACCCGACTTGGGAAATGGGTCCTAAGTGCCAGACCGACACGGAGTCGCCTGTTTGGTACTAGTGGTACCTGACCGAGACAGCGGCCCTTTATCGAATCAGGGGGCTCCCAATCGCTGCAAATGGCACTTTGGGTGACATTTCAAAGTCGGACCTTTATGCGGCCTACGGCTCCTTCGGTCCTAAAATCGGGACGTGACGGAAGAGGGAGGGGCGTGCCCTTTGTCATATTCATTCAAGTGCCCCTTGATAGCCCTCTCGCAGTGCTATTGAGCAGACCGGGTCCTTTCGCCCACTCACTATCAAAAATGGTTTTGGAAACCTGCCGTAGTTCAGTAAATTCACGCTGTCAGTGGTCACATAAATAAAATGGGCGCCTTCGACCGAACACGATGTTGCGGTGCCAGCTGATACCCATCCCACACTGCTATAAGATGCAAACGGTGGCACCCCCTGGTAGTGATCGTAAACTTTTCTTAACGGGTGGGGTAGTTTCACCACCCAACCTGGCCGACCGCATTCAGCAATGTGCTTTCAGGGGCTCCTACAAATAAATAGGTGCCTTCGTCCTTGGCATATGTTACGATACGCGCAGATAGCCCTCCTACAGTGCTCTACAAACAAAAGAAACAATACGAATACAAGCAGACACACTTTCCGCGCCCGATTATACATGTGTTTTGTAATGGCTCCCGTATCTTCGCCACCACGCTCTGGCCAGCAGCACGCAGTTAGAAGACACTGTTAGGGAGTCATATCAACAAATCTGTGCCAGAGGCTCGACATCATATTTGTTGCACAGACCAGACCTGTTTTCCCCTTTTTTGTAGTATTTCATGACAGCAGATTTTGGTGCCGTGTCTCTGCTGAGCTTACCCATCAGCCAAGGTGATCACCCTCCAGCAGATTTCCTGCAGGTGATCACCGTCCAGCAGATTTCCTGCCATCCATTAATGATCCCGTGCTTTCTGGCCTTCATCTGCAGCGTACCTCTTATCGCGTCGTACCACACTGATCAGCTAAGCTCGTCCAACACAGGATTTTTACCTCTGTGTACCCCAAAGTTTAGCTAGGTTCGTCTTACCACTACCAAAGGTTCGTCTTACTTCCATCGCCCAGACAGAACAAAGGCTAGATAGAATAGGATTTGCGAAGCTGGCACGCCGACGTCAGTTGGCGCGTCAAGGCGAGTCAGCTACATCAGCTGGCGCATTCCACAGCTGATCCTGAGACCCCTCCACCCAGTGTGGTCTTCTGAGCTACCATGTCAGCAGAGATGCAAACAGCGCATATTTCGTCAGACGCCAATAGAAATCCAGTCCCACCATGACATCTACGGCTAGAGCTCGGTCAACGCCATATGCATCAGCCGCGGGTCCGACCTTTTTCGTGAAAGCAGTGTACTCACAGGCACCCGCACACTTCAGCTGCTTTGCTGCTCGGGTTGGTAGGTCTGGGGTGTCAACATTGAACCAATTGTATGTCACGTGATAATTATTCCACCGTTTCCGGTCTAACCTGCCACTACCTTGCCGAGTGTAGGCAGCTGAGTGTTGGCAGCTGGGAGCCCTTCAAATTACGTGTGATCCCCTTTACGAGAGAATCGGGCCATATCAGTCCGTTATCACCCGCTGTCGCACAGGACTGTAGCCCCAACCATTTGTTCTTGCTCCGCACCAAGGCCTTAGCTATCGGTAGAACCAAGCGCTGGTCACTGACGGTTGTGTTACACCAAAGCCGCATCACAGGGACGGTCTGCTGAGACACTCCTATAACTTACCCTGTCAAGGTCAGCCCCCACCCACGTTTGAGCGGTACTGTCGCCGCGAGTAACGTGGGCGCACTTTACTTGATCACAGTTGTTTGGACAATGCTTGCACCTACACGAACAGGCTGCCGTCCAAGTGACCGTTCTGGACGCAGGCGAAACCGTGGCGGTGACGGTGACGGTGACCGTGATCGTGACGGTGACGGTGACGGTGACGGTGACGGTGACGGTGACGGTGACGGCGACGGTGACGGTGACGGTGACCGTGACCGTGATCGTGACGGTGACGGTGGCCGTGACCGTGACCGCGACCGTGACCGTGACGTGATCGCCAAACAAACCGGCCTGTGGTCCTCCGGCGCCGCTGCGAGACTAACACATTTGAAAAGTTTCAGCAATCGACGGATTCGCGCACCTGACGACACGAGCCGCACCACGTATTTGAAAACGTTTGCAGTGCCAGGGCGAACGCCTGTCTCCCTGCGCGCTTCAGTTACCCTGCATTTCAAGTCTGTGGTGTCGCTGCGAGGCTGTAAGCCAACAAAGTTCGACGCCTCCCCTATGGCGATTTCTGCTTCCAGAACTCATCGTAGGCATGTTTTGTATGAATGATGTGATAGCTTTCATCTTTTGATGAACAAGAGTAATGCATCTTTTCTTCCTCTCTAAGTGGTGTGAGCAAAAACGGCATGACAATTAACGCGCCGAACACTTTGCTTATAGCTCTCGGCTCCGACAGAGCATTCAGAGGCTTCCCGCCGTCCACATCCAGTTCATGGGGACAACCAGGGGGAGAGGGTAAAGGTCAGGTGATGTCATGGTGACGCCACCACGAGGATTACCGAGGGCGTTTCCGTGTTGAAAGCATCACATTACGTATTTTTCTATAATCGTTTTCAGGTACTTTTAAGCCATGTTTTCGCATAACGTTAATCGCAAGACGTTTGCTGGCGTACTTTGCAGCCAGATCCGTAATAAGTGGATGTGGTTTGTCGCTTATTCCAACATCAATGTCACGCATCCAACAGCGAGGATTTCAATAAATTTCATTAATTCTTTTTGTCAAATAACGAAGCAATAGACCACCATAGAATTACCACTCTATCACCGGCCTTGTCTGACTTCATGATACAGCTCCAGCTCACGCCAAACTGGTGACACGTGTAAAGAAATGGTCAGAACGATGGAAAGCATATCCGAGTATATGTTCAATAAGAGCGCGACGAAAGTCGTTTTCATTGTTAAGAAAGACACCTGACATTGATAGATAGGTGGGTGGGGATGACAAAGCCAATCTAGCTTAATCTGATGCTGAAAATAGCAATGTCTGGATGGGTATGTGTGCGGAAACCGAAACGGGGGTTTTTTCCTCCTATGTAACGTTAACATTAGATATAACTTTAATGTTGTCAAATGTCGTGGATACAGCTACGTCCCAATAAACAGAAGGGTCGCACCCGTGTGTAGGCTGTCAAAACCAAGGCCGAAAAGGACAACCGGGCTTTCGCAATCCGTGCTGATAACAAAATGCGCCTTCTACGTGCTCAAACAAATGGGCTTTTAAGAGCATAAGCACGTGTTCTTCGACCTTTGGGGTTGTTGATGTCCATTTTTGGTTAGTTTTTCCAGTGAAGGCACATAGAGCCGATGCCGTAACACTCCCATGCAGTCATATCAATCAAAGGGTGCCTGTGACCGCACACGATGCGACCGGGTACCATCACTGGGTAGAATGCTCACATGGTCCTGTCCGCCCCTTGTATGGTCCCGTCCACAATACTTAGTAGGAAAACTCGTGGCTTATATCGAGTTGTGGCTTTTGGTTCGAATAATCAAATTTCGCCACATCTTCATGGGGAAAGGGCCTGAAAAGTTATCGAAAAGGTGGCACAGGACATGCACTTGCGTGCATATTTTTCATTTTCACGTTCCAAATTCTTTATATAGCTGCTGTGATCTCCAGCTTTACTATCATCCTACAATGCCTGTGCTGTATCTATATATGTATATATGTATATATCTATGTATTTATGTATATATGTACATACACACACCTATATATATATATATATATATATATATATATATATATATATGGAGAGATATTTATATATGCATGGATATATCCAATGAGAAGGCTGTCGCGACGGCTCATTTTGCATCTCACGGCGGATGGTATCAAAAGGTCATATGCAACGCGATCATGGTACTCGTGTCACCCACCAAATGTTCGCACAAAATGCTCAGTTTCTGGCATCATCACACGACGCAAGACAGCTCAACATCATGAAAACATTACACAATCACGACCATACACTAGTACTAAGCATGGAAATTAATCAAACCTTTGACTTATCTCTTTTGGAGCAACATCTCAGCAACAGCGGCAATTAACGCTGACGCTGATATAGTGAAAAGTAGCTTTAATCTGTTATGGTGCATGCTGTAGGTCACGGCACATAGTGTTAATGATGCGTTCCGTAGGACTGTTGCAAGATTGTTGGATGATTGCCGGATGTCTGTATGAAGACAATGGTAATGCGCCTATTTAATAGAAGGCTTGTTGTTAACATGCTGGCATTGTATGTCATGATTTCAGGTGTGTGAATTGCCGACATGAACCAAAGACCATTGCATTGCTTTTAAGAATAGACTGAAAGGCATCCGAAACGATGAATACCGAAGAATATTATATAGCACATAGCAGAAATAAGAGTTCCCAAATAGCAAAAAGCAGTCAAAACTTGACGGCAAGAACAACAGGCCCTTGCATTGAGGTAACTGTTGACGTTTCGAAATATTGCGCATCATCATTAGGGCTAGGGGGTTAGGATGCAATGAAATAAAAGTATATCTAACCGACATCGCTAGGCATGGCATCGGCCACAGTTAAATTAATGAAACTCGACCTCTCTCCGCGCACACAGAACAACTTGGAAAAAAAAACATATAAAGACGACATATACATATAAACATATAAAGACAAAACATAAAAAGCATAAGACCTGACTATACATCATTGACTGACTTGCCGTCAATAATAAAGATATCATGGCTGCCATGACCTATGTGGTAGTGCGAACTTTCTTCTAAGATGTCGGACAGTGCATGTTGTACCATTTGCACGTGGGGCATGTCATACCAGACACGCAATGTACTGCGAAAGTTTTGTGAAAGTGAAATCATGAATGTGAAATTCGCCATTGTGCCTTTGCATCCTCGTCTGGATGATACAAAATGCATCAAAACGTTGACAGCTACGTAAATGATAGAGACCGCTGTCCTTGCCATCAAGTTTGTACTGCCTATCGCTTTGCATATATATATGCAACCCAAAACGACATCTAACGATGTGCTCATTGCTTACTGGTTTTGATGGGCTACATAACATGACTGCTGCTGCTGCGCCGCCATCACTTCAGCAACGTTTATTCGAACTATCATAACTGATCCCGATTGCGTGGAGAATGAGCGGCTTCATTAATATTTCACTGACTTGTCACGCCATTCTCCATGCCAAGGCGTCCCTTTTGAGCGGCTGGGATTTGAGGATCGGCCGGCATCGCCAGCAGAGTGGCGGAGAACAAACCGCTGCGTCTGAGTCTGTGCCCGGGAGCAGCTGTCGGGCTACGCGACAGCGCGCCACCGTCGGCTATCAGACGGCACGGAGGCTGGGGTCGCGACCTCCATGTACGTGCTCCGCGTGTGTGCGGCGATGTCTGTGTTTGTTTGGCTGACACGCCCTCCGCTGCTGCTTTGCTCGCTCCCGCGCACCCGTGGGTATTTGGGAATTCGAGAACATCTGCTGAATGCGATTCGGGCGTGTTCTCCCACAAAACGCTCAGCTGGGGTGCGTTTCCTTTGTTACGCTTGATAACGTTTTCGTATAAAACGGGCCGGCGCGTTCGGTGAAGCATCTGCCTCCTCTGCGACCGCAGCAGTCATGAAGCTCCTCCTGATCGTCGCCCTCGTGGGGGCCGCCTCCGCTTTCGTGGAGCGTGCCGAGTGGGAGGCCTTCAAGTCCACCCACGGTAAGACCTACTCCAACATCATTGAGGAGTTCCACCGCATGAAGGTGTACGCCGACAACAAGGAGTTCGTCGACAAGCACATGGCTGAGTATGCCGAGGGCAAGCACACCTTCACCGTGGCGCTCAACAAGTTCGCCGATCTGACCACAGATGAGTTCAGTTCGCTTTACAAGGGCTACGTGGCGCAGAGCAGCCGTCCTCACGCCACTCACCAGCTTACTGGCAAGGCCGTGGCCGTCACCGTCGACTGGCGCGACCAGGGCGTCGTCACACCCATCAAGGACCAGGGCCAGTGCGGTTCGTGCTGGGCCTTCTCCACCACTGGCTCACTGGAGGCCGCCTGGAAGATGGCCGGCAACGAGCTGGCCTCGCTCAGCGAGCAGCAGCTGGTCGACTGCTCGGGGCACTACGGTAACCAGGGCTGCAACGGTGGTCTCATGGATTCAGCCTTCAAGTACATCCGCGCCAAGGGCGGCATCGAGTCCGAGTCGTCGTACCCGTACACTGCCAGGAACGGCCACTGCAAGGAGGACGAAGGCAAGTTCGTGGCCTCGCTCTCGTCGTACGTGGACGTGCGCTCGGGTTCCGAGTCGGACCTGGAGGATGCCGTCTCCAACGTCGGCCCGATCTCGGTAGCTATCGACGCCTCGCACCAGTCGTTCCAGCTGTACCACAGCGGCGTCTACAGCGAGGCGCGCTGCTCCAGCTCGCGTCTTGACCACGGCGTGCTCGCCATCGGCTACGGTACCGAGGGCGGCAGCGACTACTGGCTGGTGAAGAACTCCTGGGGCCGCTCCTGGGGCGAGGAAGGTTTCATCAAGATGACGCGCAACCACAGGAACCAGTGCGGCATCGCCACCCAGGCCTCCTACCCCACGGTCTAGACGGCGTTCGGAGAGGCGGGAGCGCTGCAGCACGTGCCGTCACGCTGTTGTCCGACCGTCTTGGATGCACGATGATTGTGTTGTGCCAGTCCATGCAGTAATACAAATTGCGTACGCTAATCTCTGTTGTACCTTACCATTTTGCTCGCGCATGTATAGCGCACTTCACGCTAGGTTTCTCGGTCTAGAGGTGGTGACAGACAGGCTATACAGCTACTCACCAGCGATTACCTAACGGCGTCATGCTATCGCCTTAAGAGGAATGTTTCACATTCGAAGATATTGGATGTGATTAAACAAGACACTTATGACTATGAATATGCTTCTAAGGAGACGAGACTGCTTTACACAACACAATTTTTCTGTTTAGTTAAAATGCTCCTCGAAACGACATTGTTTGATTACGTCCTGATCGCCGCAAGGCTTTTGGGACGGCAGGACCTGCATGACGTTATTATGACGTCATGAATGTCAGGGTAAACTTAAATACTCTCCCCAAAATAGTCCCCTATCTTTGCGGGCATTTAGCTCAGAAGCTAGAAGTCTTGAGAAGGGCAGGGCTGTGATCTGCACCGTATGATCTTCCAAATGCCTATTTCATTTCGAAACCTGACACAAATATGGAACACTCCCTTTAAGATGAAAACGCGCTCAGGTGGGGGTCAAATTGACCCCCCCCCCCTCAAAGGCTTTTCCAGAATGGTTTCCGAACCGCGCAGCACAGCCGCACCAAATGTCGCATAGCCGTAGACAGTCAAATAGCGGATCGTTTGATTTAAAAAAATAGATGTACCTTGCAAGGTCGCTGACCTATGGTAGGTCAAAGGCAGGTCATGGTTTCAGCGAGGTCAGTTTCTAGGAAATCGTTCAATCTGATGTAATAACAGAGAGTCAGACGAAGCCATACATCTCTGACATGCTTTCTTAGGCAATACAAATATTAAGTGAGCAAATTACGTTGACCTAAGGTCAGGTATGAAGGTCAGACCAAGGTCAAAGCCAACCTGTTTTATCACTCTGGGGCTTGCTGTATGGGGTAGTTTCTGGTGCTCATTTGTAATTCACTGATCGCAGTAACCGTGTTATACATCTTCCATGGACTTCTTATAGCTCAGGATAGGCCATTGACCTAAGCTGACCCAGGGTAACATTTTGTTTTTAGAGACATACGGACTAGCGTAATCTTTGTCGCTTATTCACACGCAACACTTTAAAGAGTTTTGTATGATTCTGACCACCATGACCTTCAAAATGTCAAACACTGTCACTGACCTAAAATGAGCATGCGACCTTTTCCTTAGAAACGGTTAGCTAGGTTCTGGGGCCCTTTTGGAGACCAACCTGGAATTTGACCTTATTTGACCCAAAGGTCATGACCTAAGAATATCAAGCTTTGACCTAAGTGAGTTAACGTACAGGTCAATACGCCCAGTAAATTTGGTGTCTCTAGCTTTCTCAATTCCCGAGATCTCAGGGGGTCAAAATGAACCCTCACCCGAGCAAAGAGTATCTAGCCGGCCACCCGCGCGCGTGTTAATAACCACATGATCCTGTCGTCCGGAGAGGTCTTCGCCGAACGTTTCCCAAGGGTATATTTATTTCCAGCGCCATTCAACTTCTGTGGTGTTCATTTATCGACACATGGAGTGCAGGAATCCATGCATGAAATTGTCACATGGAATGCAGACGCCCAAGTCCTCGGTCAGTAATCGCTGTCTGGTGAGTTTCACCAGCGTAGGCGGCCGGACGCTTGAAATCTTATTATTCTTTAGTAGGCGTCTGAAAAATATGAACGGCCAATGGCAGAATGGCTAGCACATTTTTGGCTTGTGAGTCGCATGCGGAGACCCGAACGCACTTTGTATTGTGCTTTGTATTGTCCTGCCTTTGAGGTGCAAGAGATCCTGCCACTCCAGACTCCGCCTAATACCGAATTGCAATAGAGACATATCAATGCACGAAACTCTCGGATATCGCTCCGACGAATCGTTCTATAACCAATGCTTCGAATGGCAGATGTGAAATTTGGTGGTCTACGCTTTGCATTTCAATTGACATGAAATCAGAGGCTCCAATACTGAAGAGCATCAGTGCATAGCTTCTGCATACCTGATATCGATTCAAGTCGGTTTGTATATACTGCTCAGGCGGCTGGAAAACACTTCGCAATCTTCGAGCACGAAAATGCAGTTATCTGGCGAGCTGCAGCATTGTGAACCTATGCAAGATGTGCTTGTGCTGCGTGGATGTGTCTCAAACAGTAACTCAATAACACCACAATTTCTATGTGTCCAAAAGTAGACGGCATCTGCTAACGTCCACCAAGAGCCAATGTGCCTTGCCCCATTACCTGTCATTGGTTGCAGTAAGCACAGCGGTACCAATTGTGCTGACATGTGTCTCGAGCCGCTCAATGTCCTGATCTCGTAAAAAAATATATGCCCACATATAAGCGGTAGGCATCAAATGTTGCGTTTGACGTCATTTCTTGCGCAATAATTAATCGGTGCAGGCCACCCAGTATGTGGAGCTGGCGAGGTTTGCGTCACTACCTGTTGAGGTCGTCGAAGCCTGCGCGGAAGCAAACACGCTTGAGTGTCAGATGCGAACCATTGAAGAGGGGGACCGCGGGTGCAAGCACCTTCATGCCACGAACTACCCACGCGCCTATGGCGAAGAGGTGTGGATGTGATGTGTGCTGACAAATACTCTTGCCCACACGGCACAGCAGCGCACCGAACTTGCCGGTAGCAGTCCATCCCGTTGTCATCAGAGCCCACCAAGTGCATGGGTGAAGAGGTCTGCGTGTGGGGCCGGCAACACCATCTCAGGCAGCACTCAGACCAAGCAGGGATATCGAATGGGCTCAAATCCTCCACGGACCCGGTGTTTCAAGCCTTCAGTTGCGGGGTGCCCCTCATCCAGCAGCATTGATGGTGGAGCACACATCACCTGCACACGCGGCGAGTACCACTTGACACACCTGTTGCACCTCCGCCTGCCCCCCTATCAACAATGTTTAATGCTTTCACTTCTAAGAGCGTTGATCTGTTCGGAAAAATCGAATGTCGTGCGATTTTGATAAATGGCCAGGTAGTTCTTATAATTTTAAGAAGGGGTGCATGCAACAAGCTACCCCTCCCATACGCACACCTTGACATAGCGTAATTTCGGCACCCATTATCACTTTGCTTCGGCATTTATTAAATTTTTGGCCAACATCTAACGCATACTGTCAGTGTAATGCAGTGCGTATTGCCTTGAAAGTTTCTTGCAAAACTTCTGGACAGATCATCCATTAAAATTTAAAAAAGCATTCGCCATTGTGGCACCTGCGCAACGCTGCCTGTAGTTACCGGCTGTCAGATATGAATTATGACTTAAAAATTTGGCTCACGTGGTGCATTAAGTGTATTTCTTGTTTTACGTTGCAGTTCATGTACTTAATTTCGCCCTATCTGGCATCTTTTATTCGGGTTGAAAGTATCGCGATAAAGAAAAAATCGAGACGTATTTTGTCATTCGGGTGAAGTGAGTTGTTAATCAGCAGCATTACAAAGGAAGCAGGTGACATGGTGGCAGTATCAGAAATGACTGATAAGGTCATTTGGATATTTATGGGCGTCGACGTGCGAAACTGCGAACCAGGCATCATTGCAGCCATATATACTTCTACCTCTGTGTAGAGTTGACTTGCAGTGGGATGGGTGTCTTCGTATCACCCATTTATTGAGCCATGGATCATAAAACGTGGCACCATATCACGAGATCTGTCTTTTGTCTTCGCCATTGAAGCTCCGGTAGCCGGGCTGCCGACGGCGGTGATGACTACCGTAGTGACTTGATAGCCTCCTCCCTTCCAACTGGACAAGGAGCTACACCCTGGCTTCGTAGTGAGTGAAAATGGTGCAAAGACAGCAGCGTCGATTGTTCACCCAAGTCTGGAATCACTCCTGCCAACAGAAATAGTACAAACTAAGAAAAAATGATTGAAAGTGAGATGGAATAGAATCAAACTTTGGATTAAAAAGGAGGTGATTTTGTAACAAAAAGTCATCGGAAATGGACGGGAAATATATCATTCGCGCAGAACTTTGTCCATGTATTCCTCAAAAACACAGCTTACGATCGGAATAAAGTGGCGCTTACTCATATTACGTATCCCCTCACGGCGATTGTGTGAAGTTGTCGGTGTATTGTACGCTTCCAGTACTTAGGCAAATATGCTCATACAGTGACATTTTCAACGTCTGGGACGATGTGTAGCATGCAACAAGCTGTGACATAATATCATACGTCCGCCGGCAATCATGCTTGACACCATGTTTAGGACGCGCTACAGACCAAACTGCAGACCGTGTTCACGACACTTAAAACGATTTGGTTCAAAAGCTCGGCAAGCAACTCGCTGTTCTTGAATGGAGCATCAGCACGCTACCGCCTAGGTGTCTTCTGGACGGGGTGGGGCGAGAGGGGGCTGACGTTGCTTCAGGCGTGGCTGCCGGGCAGAGCCGGCGGCGGTGGGCCTGCGCAGATCGTGCGTTCGGCGGGCCGGAGGTGGCAGCGGGGCCGGTATACCTGGCCGGTGCGGCGGTGGCTGCCGCAGTCGCCGAGCGGGCCGGCAGACGTGGCAGACCGACCCGAGGCGCGCCGACACTCCGAGGACAGCCGGCCGTACCAGCGCCCCCGCGCCGCACCGAGACGGGATGATGGTCAGTGGCCGGCGGCGGCGCCGCACCGGCCCGCCCGCGGCGGCGCTCGGCGCCGAGGCGGCCGCCCTGTAGGCGCCGCTCCAATAAAGACGTGATTGAGGGAAGGGAGTACCCCACCTTTTTTGGACTTCTTGTGCAGCATAAGTTGTTTAGTCCGATTTGGCTGCTTATTGTTAGATTGGACGTGCACGATTTGACCTGTAGTACTTGTTTTCTAAAAATGTTTTGAATAGTTCAGAATTTTGACTTGAAGTAGCCGCTCTCACGGGAAAAATATCATTGGACTCCCTGCTCATCACCATGAAACTAATACACTTTACTTGTTAGACATTTCCCGACATTGTCACGTATGGTCCCTAACATACCAAACGGCAACAATGCTTGTGCAGTAAATGGTCCGGCAAATGACAAATATTTTATTTAGGGAAGAAGATATGCAATGAAGTGAATTCAACGAAACGCCCGATATGGCTTGTATTTTTCGTTCTTTGGCTATGGGAACCAATGTTTACTTGGGTGCTCAATTTGTTGCAACTCGCAAGGCTCTGTTTACAAAGCAGGTATAGACCTACGACATATTCCGTGACTTAATCACGCCATCTTTCGAAATCCAATAATGCACTGCTCACAAAACATTAACCCTGTACGCTGTGGCGATCACAAATGTCCGTTTTTGCTGACGTCATCCATGCCCAACCCACATGCTTATATCAAATATATCCGCCTCGGCAGTCGTGGTGGCGAGAACAACCACGTAATATAACTTGACGTGTCTAGCTCCACCTTGCCACAAACAGTTTTGTCCTGAGCAGCCCAGCTTTACCCGACATTGAGTGATGGCAACAATTTTGAGCTATGGCTGGGGTTAACTGAGCAAAGCAAAATTGGGCAAAACTTATTCACCTTTGGTAAAAATGGTCCTAACACTAGCAATTTTGCACGGAAAAATATAAAAACCGTGCGTCCTGTGGAAAATAGTGTGTGGGCTGTGAAATGCCATCGGCTAAATTGGGGACACGTTTCCTTTGCCTCCCCATCCACCGATGTTGTCACCCGTGGCAACTATAAATTATCAGTGGAAAATGTCATAAGAACATAGACAAGTGCAATGTAAGCCAGGTGAGTAGCCGATGCGGTATAACTGCTTTCGGGCCGTAAACAATTGTAGAAAATAATTCTGGAAGGAAAAGATTTTACCGAGGATTTTAGGAAAGGATTTTACCACACTGTGAACTTATTGCATGAGATTGAACAATTTATGAATAAATACAAAATGGTGTAACTGAAACAAGTAGGAACGCAAGAAAAATAATTGTCATATTGTTAGTAGATCTCTGAAAACTTTGCGGGGCTCACCAATTGTTACATCAATGGTAGCCGTGAAGAAGAGTGGAGCACTAGATGTGCAAAAATAAATATGAGCATTGTTAATTCACAGTTCGATAAATGACTGGCTTTTTGGTTAAAAGAACACACGTATTTACTTTAAAAGCTGCCATGCCCACCTGCCATGCCCACGGATTTAATGACTGCGTGCTTTCACAAAGCTACTCCACTTAAGTTGAAGTCAATGAGGTCCAAGCTGCCCGGTTCCAATCCCCTCGCCCCTGGCTCGAGTGCACGGACAACTATGCAGCACATCGTGTGGATTAATGATCCATACTCGCCAACTGTACTGGCAAAAGACAATAGATTTGGAAAACGGCAACACTCAATCCAGTAAGCCTTTTTAAAGTTTGATATGCTGGCAACAGCACAGCTTACCTGGACAGTCTGCTTTTCAGCGATGCTTCTTCCTCAGCCAAGCTTCTATGCGACATTAGTACACTACGCTACAGTCCATACTCCACAAATTATCACCGCCAGTGCTTTATCCCAAAGGTTTAAGGAACGTCCATATTTGCGTGGGGTTTTGAACCGAAATAGCCATCTTGAGGATCATTCAGTGCAATTCACAGCCTTGTTGCTCTTCTTAAGACCTAGGGTTTTTTCTAGTTTCTGAACTACACACCTGCAAATGTGTGCAGAATAATTCGGTGGGGCTATTTCAACGTCATCCAGGCATCCATGACGCTATAATAACGTCATTGAAATCCTGCCATTCCATAAGGCATGCGGCGACCGTGACGGATAGAAATGTAATTGTCGAGCCATTCATATACGGCGCTCGTTAGCACCATTTTCAGATATAACGGCCGTCAACTTGCTCTCAATCAATGTTGTGCACGGTACGATAATGTAATCAATGACATATTGGGGGGGGGGGGGGGTAAATTTACTAGACAGAGAAGCCGTGTGGTCTAGAGCCGTCCTTTTCACTTAAAAGTATACTGATCGTTATAAGCGAGCTTCTTTCATCATATCTGATGCTTGCTTCAATATCTTCCAGTGTGGGACAATCCCTTTAAGAAGAGCACGCTGTGAACTGCACCAAATGATCTCCCAGCTGGCTATTTCAGTTAAAAATTCCATACAAATCAGAGGGATGGCATCTTTTTCGTGCATATGCTTCCTAGCAACTACTGTCAGCAGTGTTAGATCAGGGGGATGGCATCTTTTTCGTGCATATGCTTCCTAGCAACTACTGTCAGCAGTGTCAGATCAGGGGGATGACATCTTTTTCGTGCATATGTTTCCTAGCAACTACTGTCAGCAGTGTTAGATCAGGGGGATGGCATCTTTTTCGTGCATATGTTTCCTAGCAACTACTGTCAGCAGTGTTAGAAATAGTGGTGACCGAAACCGTCCAGGTATTGATCTTCTGGCACAACTGTCTTGTCTCACAAAATATCAGGGACGACAAGAAATGGATTTGGTACATCTTTTTGTCAATACATTTACATTTTCCTGTGAATCTTCGACTAACTTTCAAGAACGCCGAAAAACCTTACTTTGAAACATGGAAGTTCAGGCCATTAAACCTGCATTGCCCAGCGGGTATTGGATGAATGTGATGGAAATGCGGCAGAGCTTCCCCAAATTTATTTTGTGTTTGCTTCTTTCTATTGCTTCTCTGTATTTTTTTGTAAATAGTTTAGGCGTCGCACAGAGCCGTCCGATGGCCATAAGATCGTTACGCGGTTCAGGAGCTTAAGATTACGTTTGGTTCGGGTCTCGACTTCTCCGGCCCCTTTCAAATCGCAACTGAGCCCACCGGCGCACGCTCGGCCCCCTCCTCCTTCTCCCACTTCCACCTTACTTTGCCATATTTATATGGATCCCTACAAAATCACACATCACGCTAATGAAAATCCCGCGAAATGGAAGGATCTTGGAAAATCCAATATCTTTGCACTTCTCCCCAATTTCTGGCCCCCTTTTGCCGCACAGTTCCCGATATGAATGGAAAGCATGCCAACACATGAACCTAAATGTACTTTTCTTTTTGGACCGGCAAAACAACGGGGCCCACATAAGAAGAGAATGGGCATTTATACTTAATGTTGGACTCAATTACATTCATTTAGCACCTTTGGGCTTCATTAATAATTACGGTGCCCCAGGTTAATAAATCCGGTTCCCAATCCTTCCTTTAACAAATTTGGCGAAACCAGTGTTGTGGTGGGATTATATGACCGCTAAAAAGCATTAATCATGGCACACGTTCCCGAGCACCCGTTCCCCCAAGCCACATAATTCAAACCATAATATTTATACAGATGTCCTATATTTCTGGCATATTTCTTGTCGCGGGTTGTATAAAGACTGACGCAAAACCGGCATCCCGGGTGATTCCACGAGAATACCTTCTGTACGGGATCCAGATTGGAGCAGACAGGCCTCGCGCTGCGTCAACTGGCACCTCCCATCATTTCTTGGAACCATATCGGCTGTACTCTTTTAATGACCTAGGCATTAAATGAGATTGTGAACTTGACCGGACGTCACTGACTTATCATTGCGATGGTCCAGTGGTCTTCGTACAATATGCTGATTAAACACTCGAAGACATGCACATCGTGGACGGCGGCATAAACAAGATCATCAGCTTTAACATGTCATGCACGTGTATTCAGATCGACAGGACACACCTTAGCACACACAAAGCACACCGTCTAAACCAGGTATAACTCACCACGTCCAAAAGACTTCTCACAAACACAATAATATAATATTCACAAGCTGTACAAGTGATTTGTGCCGCCGATGAGTACAGCATCAAGCACGGTGTACAGTTTCCCGTCCCCAGGCAAACACATCATCATCATCAATCGATCAAATACATCATCAAATGCCATCATCACACACCCTCGCATCAAGTTATCCCGCTTCCGTAGTCACAAGCAAGACAAAGGCCGCGCAGCGTCAAATCGGACTCCTTCCCAGCCCTACGTACAGTTACAGCCTGAGTCGGACCGGCACTCGGGACAGGCATGCAGCGAGCGGCTGGATGCCCCACGACAAGCATTGCATGTTCCTGTGCACGTCACCTCCACTCTTCAGTACCCTGCAAACATCGGATATCTTACACACTTGCTCTAACACATTTAGCCTTAAATGCATGCCATCACCTCGAACTCTGTGCTTGGAACGATTAGAAAGGCCTCAGACGGTAAAGCCCCACTAGTCTATAGCCAAATCAATATACTGAAAGGCCCGGGTATTCCTACAAAAAGGCGCCTGATGTACATGCAATGATCAAAGCACTGAAATCAGAGAAGACAGTCTGCGTGAGGACTTTCTATGGTGCGTTGTCTGTTTAACCACCACACTTGCCATTTCACGGCATCAACTTGACAGGACATATTCTGCGCTCGATTTTGCTCGTCGCAGTCCTGCAATCTGTGCGGCGCTGCGTCACGACGCTGTCCCCGATCCCGACGGTACAGGTGGCCACCCCTTTCGGTCTTCGGAGGATGACCGGCGAACACCCACTTCCATCCGCGAAGTGGACAGCTCTTTCGCCCCTTCGGCCGAAGGACAGGGATGGTGGCCACGTTTTTCCTCTGACCTAGTTGGCGCTGCGCAGCAGAGTCGGCTCTGGCAGGCGACGGAGAACGTGGCGGCGCACCAGACCGTCATGACCGTCACCGACCGACAGGTCTTTGTTCCATGTCGGGTCTTGCTCAGGGTGATCGTCCAGATCGTGAAGAATGGACTCCTGCATCTTGATTAGCAGATCCGACAGGGCGTTGCGTGCATCGGCCGTTGTGTCAGCCACAAGCACGGGAGGGGGGGGGGGGCACGGCGGGCGCCGACAGGTCTGACGGTCTGACGGGACGAGGGATCCACAAAGTCCTCGTCATCGCTAACGTCACCGACTCGGTGGTTGTGATTGCTTCACTTTAAGTTTGAGACCGTTTGAGATAATATGACCGCGCTTTGACCCCTAATAAGCACCCATTGCAAGCATTCTTTGCAAAACGTGGTACGGTTAATGCGAGGCACACCTACCGCGGAACAATGGTTAGAGTACGGATGTCCTGCAGCAAATCGCCTTGAAACCTAATACTCGGCACGGGCCTTCGAAACCTTCCATCCCAACCGTCAAGTTTCGGGAGGCCCTTTCCACGCACCGGATATCGGGTCCAAAGATGTAGGAGCCCAATGTACTATACGGATGATATGGGTTGTGTATTTCTAAGCGCATGTTCGGTTGTGGTCATCGAGACGTTTTGACTTGGCTGTCTGTAACTCGTGCAGCCATAACCTTTTTTGCACGGTATCAGGTGTTAGGATGAGGGAGCTGGGATGACTGGTAATTTTGGTACCTTTCTATTGCCAGCGTCTGCAGAGATTTTGAAAAGTTCATATTTTACTATCTACTATTCAGTGACTGGGTCTAAGTCATAAACAGGCATGTGAGATCACAAATATTTCTTTGAAAGCATGTTGGAAGCATGCTAATGCCATGCAAGTGTTGAACAACTAAGTTCTGTAAACGAAGACCATAAAGCTATTCATAACAGTCAAATATATCTGGTTATTTAAGCGCATAGGTCGATATGATGAAATATAATGCTATCACTGCTTGCGCCCATTTAAAATGATAAGCAGAAATTCGAAGTACCACGCCCATTAAGCATATAGATGCTGGAAAATAGTTCTGACATGTTGTATGTTATTGCGCATGCATTCAACTAATTGTTTGTGAAAGAAAATAATTTCCAATGGAACAATGCAATCAATGCAGACCGAAATTGCAAAAAATACATGTAACGCTGAACATGTCTGGTGTAAGGATAAATAATGTATAGCGAAGCAGTGGCATCGCGGGAAAATATCAGCTTACATTCCTATATACTCATGTATTTATATACACTCACATACTTATATACATACCAAGAACTCAAAGTTTGGCATACGAGTGCCACTAGTTCCAGTGGTAAGGGAGCCAATGTTTCAAGGAATTATGATGTCACAGGTGTAGCTTGAGGTAAATATACCCCAAAACACATTTCTTTACACGCAAATAACTTGACAATTTAGCACAATTTGGCCTGTCCATAATTTCACACACACGGGTGTAGGGATCAGGGCACAGATGACTTGTAGGTGTTCAGTGAATCATTTTTTTCAGACCGGATGCAAACATTTTGTGTTATAATGGCCTTGACTAATATACCTATGAATCAATTTTTATCACTGATCGCTAGCAGATCAAAGAAAACAATGAAAATACCATCAAAACCATAGCATGTGCCATCATGCCCTTTGATGCCACCTCACATAACGCGTATATATACTATATATATATATATATATATATATATATATATATTATATATATATATATATATACATGTATAGTGTTAGCGTGATGGAAAACCCATTCATTGTTTTCCCATCAGTCTCCCATATTTTTCTTCGCATATAAGGCTTACCTCACCTCGGAGCGTGCATTTCCGGCTTACCTCACCTCAGCGGCCACGCAGGACCCTCATATACGTCTGCCAGGGGCGAGCCCCGACAGGGGTACGCTACTCAGTCCGCAGCGCATGCAAAGACGGCCCCTCGCCGTGGTGGCGCGATCGAGCGCGCGGTGCGTGCGAGGCTGGTTTTAGCACCAATGCGGGCGCGCATCTGTCACGGCGGGGAGTATTTACCACGTTGAACGGACCAGATTGTACCCATTACCAGATTGCACCCGTGCGTCACACGGCTACAATCTGTGGCGTTCTCACGTTCCCCCGGGCTTAATGCGATAAAGTTGGGTACTACCGTTAAGGGCTGCACCAAGGCAGCCACCGATCACAGGCCGTCCGGTCTCGTCTAGCAATGACCACTAACAATAGCCGTTTAGAGCATCGTGCTTGATGGGAGTTAGGCGCCTGCAACCCGTCTTGCGGCAATCAGCGGGGATTTCTATGGCGGACATTGTTAGTCGCACAAATCAACTAACACTCTTGGCTCCCGAAGCCGTGCACATCCAACAACGTCTGCAACCATATGACATCGACCTTACGTCTATTAACGGAACCTGGTTTCGACGATCGATGCTTAACAAAATTATAATGATGCCTGACGACATCTTTCGCGAAGACATAGCAGGCAAACGTATTAGACGAGGTAGGTAGTTTTCCGTTGTGTTTAAGGGGACTCGAACTCCGTATGTCAATGAGAGAAAATTGAGTTGAATCCGGGAGATGCTTTGTTTTTAGTGTAATTAGCGCTATTTTTCTTCCGCTCGGCCTCACCAATCCCATTTTACGAAACTCACTTCTATGGTAGAATCTTAGCGACCGCGACACGCGAAATGTTCGTCACCAGATTACACTCCAGGGTCAGGCCTTGGACTTAGGACTCATTTCCTAAGCAAAGACAGGGCCGAGATCCGCGATTTACGTTGGTCGGGGCCCCTAAGTCAATGAGTGGCTGCTGTGTCAGTTAGGGGACCACAGTGCCGAACAAGTGTCCGGTATTGACAAGGAGCTCAGAGTCGACCAGGGACAGTGCTCGAGTGGCCCGTAAAGGAGCGGAGGGGTCTCTCGGGACCGATGAGCAAGTGCCTGATCGGAGTGCACGAACGCGGGGCCGGGCCATTATATATCAGATATAGGGCCTTTTGCACCGATTGGTGACACCCTTGGACAATGCCGGTATTTATTTCGATCATAGACCACCAACGCCGAACAGTCGGCTCCGTGTCGGTCTGATCCCTGAGCGCCCATTTCCTAAGCAGGGACGGGATGGGAACCCGCTATTTGCATTGGTCGGGACCTTTAAAGCAATGAAGGCTTCTTTATAGGCCAGAAACCCACAGTGCCTGGTAGAGGGCCCAATGTTTGCAAGTGGCTTTGAGTCGACCAGGGTAGCATCTGCTGGACGGCGACAGGGACGGGACCCCGAAGGCCAGGGGATTCTTGCGTTGTTCGAGGCCTTCTGACAATGAAAATGAAGATGGGAGCTAACGATATGGGTCCACAGCGCGCGTAAGGCGTGACCTCCGGAGACTGCAACGCCGTGCGTCGGGTTTTTGTAAGACTTGCGAGCACGAATGACCGAAACTAGGTCACGTAATTCGTTCCCTTTTTCATTCTGAACAAATTTGAGCATCTTAGACCAAAACAGGTTAATGTGAATGCGAATATACGGCCTTTTTCGATGTTAGATCTGCGTTCAGGATGTCCTTACACAACCCAGACAATTTTCAATACAGCCCCTGAGTGCTATTGCCTTGGAAGGAGTCTACATATTTTTTTTAAAAAAATGAATGACACTGGTGTGCTTCCTTCAGTTTATCAACTTTAAAACATAAACAGCATTATGCTTACTGGCGACTCCTGGCTTTTGAGAAGGGCTGGGCTCCCCACGAAATCAAGTGTGCCATATCCGATGACCTCTTTTTGTGGGTGAGGGCCTTGCCCAGGGGAATGGCTTGGTTGACCCTGTGTCCCACCCCACAATTACCAATGCTCGGGCTGCGTCCCTGCGTCGGTACGCTCATTAAGCAACGAGTATGTGTATGGTAATATCAGCCCTTGGTAACGGAAAAGCCAGCTCAACTAGCAGCGTTGTTACCATCAACCTGCATTATACATGACATCGATATGACGGGCGTTTCCTTTTTCACACGTTCGAAGTGAAACTGGTGGGGGTTGCTTTCCCTTCACAGGCACATGAACTTGGGACTGTGTCCCCCAGACGCAGAGCTGGCTTGCATTTCGTGCTTATTGAAAAAAGCGGAAAAAGGATGTCTCAACAGGAGGGTAACTGCCTAAGCGTATTTGCGGAAAGGCTGGGAACCATGTTCTTAACTTATGCGTGGAATGAACATTTACAGCATTCCACATGCATTCATTAACATTGATATTGACTAAAATGCATCTGTATTATCGTTGTAATTTTGATGCATTGAGGACTTGTGTGTAAATGAATTAAGATAGCCACATATATTGTGGACACTAAACGATCCTCATCATCGTAAGTCATACACCCAATTTATTTTTCAGTATGCAAGAGAGAGCTGCAACTGGATCTCTTCAGCTTTACAAATCAGGTGCCTTTATAAAAAAGCGGATATAATCTGCAAGGGTTCCATGCATGACTGCTGTGGCTACACACATGCGCTTTAAAAAGAAAGCACACACACACACACACACACACACACACACACACACACACACACACACACACACACACACACACACACACACACACACACACACACACACACACACACACACACACACACACACACACACACACACACACACGCACGCACACATACACACACACACACACACACACGTATATATATATATATATATATATATATATATATATATATATATATATATATATATATATATATATATGTACATATACATAAAACATTAGTCGTTCAAAATAACAGCGGTTTTAAGGTTTGTGATCCCTGTGATGTACTTTCATTCTTGCGTATTAAATGCTTGCTTTCTTGGTAGTGGCTGTTAAAAACAAGCGCAAAACTCACGCGACAGAAAACATTCCAAGTGCACCACATTTCTTTCTTGTTTCTTTTATTTCGTCGACGTTTCGTTATTCTTTTGACATTCTCAAGACATGAGACATTAACTTAAAACCACAGCCATCATGCACAGCAATGGCAGGTCACCCCCAACATGGCTTGTACTTAATTGATAAAATTACCGAATAATCTAATCTACACACCGTAGCTTGAAGGCAAATCACAACACGCCAGCATTCTTTTTCATTTTCCATTTTCACCAACACGCCATACGCGCTAGGTGCCACCAGGTAATTTCTAAAGCAAAAACTCATGAAAGCCAATTTCAAACCGCTAAATTCCCTCCCACTACAGTTTTTTGTTCCTCAGTTACACTTCCCTAGTGTATTAGGTTTAATCCGTGGGATCAACCTTGTAAAGGGCTGGCGTTCTCGTGCATTGAACTGTCTGTTAATAGACGCGTCCCATAGCACATACGTATGCGGCCTCCGGCGCACATAGCCGTCTCATATCGTGGCATCTGTCTGCGAAAGTGTTATTATTTGCCATTTGTTACATGATAAGTCGCGTGACTTGACACAAGGTCTATTCGCAGTTTGCCGAATGCCTTTTTGTCGACCGTGATATAACGACTTCCCTATTGGTGGCATGTAAAAGATCGACGTGCCAAAAAGTGGAATGTCAAAATGGCGAACTACAAAACAGCGACAGAGGATAATGGCGACATGCCGAAATGGCAAACGTCTAAATGGTGAACTACAACTGACGACATGTAAGAAGGTCTATATGTGAAATCGGCGAACATTTGAATGCCATTGAACTGCTTGAAGAGAGTGTTCAGCATTTGCATGGAGTTGTGTACTGAAAGAGCCATTTTGAAAATCATTCGATGCAGCGTGTACTCCTGCTGCCCCGCTACCCCCGGTCCGCCCCTGCCCGCAGCCGCTGTGGGCGGCCCTGCGCTTGCTTATGCTGCCCCGCTGCCCCGGCCTGCCCCTGCCCGCAGTTGCTGTGGGCGGCCCCGCGCTTGTCCTGCTGACCCGCCGCCCCGGCCTGCCCCTGCCCGCAGTTGCTGTGGGCGGCCCTGGCGCTGCAGCTGGGATTGAGCACTGGCTGCTTCATCAACAACTGTCCACAAGGCGGCAAGCGTTCGTCGCCGGAGCTGGTGCCGCAGGGACTGCAGCTGCCAGTCCGCGCAGCGCCCTTCCTTCCGCCAGCCTCGCCGCCCGAGCTGCCGTCAGACCCGCCCAGCTCTCTCAAACTGGGCCAGGTGACCATGACGGGATGTTGCCGCTGACTTCAGCCGCAGCCACAGAGAGACTGATGCAAACGACGAGCGCACGAGACATTTTAAATCAGACATTTTCCAACACATTGCCAGTGGGAAGGGAACATATCAGCGACACCGACAGCGACAATTCCCCTAACCTTCCCTCAAATTCTGATGTCTTGGTGTCAAAATCTGATGTCTTATTGACCTCATGCTACTTCATCCTAGCTTTCAGCTGAAATACGGCGAAGGAATGTTTGCCGACTTGCTACCATGTGAAGTCGCACTATAACAGGCTGCAATAGGTGCCACAACAGCTATAACTGGGCTGCCGTTTAGTCAGTTGGGGACGTTTCCCGCAGGCAGCATGTTTCATAGTCTTTGTCAGGATTGCATTGCCAGATGTGAAATGTACATCGTTCTGTTTGTCGGCAAATGCAATTACCATTCGTTATTAAGAGCAAACATAAACTAGATTTTTGCGAAAAATTTGTAATTACAGGCCGACAAGGTAAAAAATGTGGCCAGCGCGAGGGTGTAAAAATAGGCGCTGATGAATCCGCGGTATATTTGCTGCAAGGAAATGTCCCTGGCAACACTGGCGGCTTATGCGAACTCCTGTACCTTTTAATGATAAGGTTATCATGGGCAACGAATTCAATTCAGGTCGAGTTCATATCGGGTCACTGTTAGTCTGAAAGTCCGTATCTCCTTGCAGAAGTTGTGAGAACCGAGCTGCTCTCCTCGGAGAACGCATTCCATGATATAGGTTATAACTGGATAATTTATAAGCGACCTGAAGCTAAATTCTACATATCGTATCCTTACTATATGGTATGCCATGTCAGCGATATGAAATAGCCCCGGTCCGGTATATTTGAGCACAAGCTCTGCGATAACCGGAATAACAAGTAAAACGACGGACAATATTCAAAATTGGATAGGTTTCACCTCATTTGACCTATAACTTGTTGAGCTAGGAACATACGTCTTTTAAGACCGCATATTTATTTACAGCATCCATCTAGCCTAAGTTACGTTTTCCTACCTCATACGGTTCTTCAGGTGGTATGCGGCGGGTTGTGGGGGGTGGGGATATTTATCCCATCTCCTCTGCACCCTTTTCTCTTAGACCTTCCCTGGGCGTGTTTGTAAGCCTTTTCATGGAAATACGTCCACTCTCTCTTTCTACTACGCACTTATTCCCGCTTCCATTCCTCTTTCTCTCTTCATTCCTTTCCCCTCCCCCTCTCTTTCGCTCCTTCGCTTATGTTTTCTTTGCCTCCCCCCTTTCATCCTCTCTCTATCTTTCTCTCTCTCTCCCTCTCTCTCTGTCTCTCTCTCTCTCTCTCTCTCTCTCTCTCTCTCTCTCTCTCTCTCTCTCTCTCTCTCTCTCTCTCTCTCTCTCTCTCTCTCTCTCAATCTCTTTCCTTCTTTCTCCTACCCATTACGTTTCTTTTCTTTTTCTTGCCTTCACTTTCTTTACCACCTTTTTCCATTCTCTCTCCTCCGCTTCTCCGTATGTGACCCGCCGTTCTCACTCCGTTCAGGTCCGGAAGCGTTTTCTGGTGGCCCTGTCACCGCGATACAGAGATGTCGTCGGCATGGAGGGCACGCCTCCCGGCACGTGCTTCATACAGGGCGTCTGCAGCTACCCTGACTGCTGCAGCTTTGGTAAGGCATGCTGTGGTGGAACCTCTTGTTGCATTAAGTTGCCTTTTATTGAAAATCATTTGAAGCCTTTGCTTGGCCGGATTTACTTTGAGATGTAAACCACATAGGCGCAGCCACGACATTTCGAAAGCTTATTGAAAAACGAAGATCGAATAACAATTTTCCCCAAATGCTATCTTATAGGCATTCCAAGGAGGCATCAGACTCAACCTAGGCAGAGGCTACCTCTAGACGGGGCCCCGGGCTCCGCATTGGTCCCCCCCCCCCAACTGGCAGAACGGGTGCACCCTAAGGCTGGGACTGCAGGCACGCGACTGCAGCACGCAGGCACGCGACTGCAGCACGCAGGCACGCTACCGCAGCACGCAGGCACGCTACCGCAGCACGCAGGCACGCGACTGCAGCACGCAGGCACGCGACTGCAGCACGCAGGCACGCAGGCATGCCGCAGAAGCCTCGCTGTGACGTCACACCATGCATCATCATAGCAATCGTCTTGGTTGACCTTAACGTCTTGGTTGACCTTAACGTCTTGGTTCACCTTAACATTTCTGTTTATTGAGACGTTCGTCACTTGCCATCCATTTCTAACCAGGCTTAAACGTCTCCGTCAGGGTCTCGACAGGCGCGTAGGCCAATATCAATTTTTTCGGACCTCATGCGATTTTGGACCGAATTGGTGCGAACCGCCCAATACCAAGTGAAAAACTTTAAGGCTTACAGAGGGAGGCATGCCACTCGTGGCATTGGCTTAGCCTGATGCGGTCAGCTTTTTAAAACAGATACAATTGAACCGAAGTTGAAGTGTTGTGCCTACAAACGGCACGACAAGAAGTTTGGCTCCTGGCTCCGTCACGCTCTGTCACTGTGTAGTGGCGCAGGATACAGTAGCCGTAATCACACGTGTTGTGTTCTTTTGCTGGGAACTGGAGAGCAGTTTTACCAGATTTAAAGTTTCGACCCGTCTCGATGGCCATGCATTTGTCATATTGCATCCTTTACATATCAAAACCCCAAAATACTTGATGTGGTCAGAAGGTATAGAGCTCGACCGCTCTGGATCACCCTCACTGCTGCGCCCTTGTTCGCGCATGTCTGTTATAATATCTATAGGCTTTAACGACGCTCTCAACAAGCTTAGGTTATCTATCGTCGATATATCTAGCGTCGTTTGCCACAGGGTGGGGGACATTGAACGCTGGGCTGGGAGCCATGTGTGAACCTCAAAACTTCCCGCACGCGGCCGTCGGATGAACGTCTCGTGAGTCTGGCTCAGTGGTTTGCTTCACGAGAACATGACGCCCATTTGCCAGGGCTTTCAGCTCACGTTTGCGAACTGTGCAACGTTTTCTCGTCAGCCGTCAGCATCGACCTGAGATAAGTGGAGACGTGGCTGTTCCGCTGGTCACGTCGCGAGGCCGTTTGCTCCGCAGAGGCGTGTGCCCAGTCGGCCGAGTGTCGCGTACTGAAGCAGGGCTACCGCATCCTGGTCAAGTACATCTTCTCGAAGCTGGAGGGCGTGAACGCGCCCGACCTGCAAGATGGTGCCGTGGCCTGAGCAGGCTAAAGCCGGACCAGAGCCGGAGCCGGGCCGGCGCTGCGGCGGAGTGGCTTCGGGAGCGAGGCACGACGCGATCTGAAGCGGCGGCGAGTTCGGAGACGGAGCTGGGGCGTGGCCAGGCGTTCTCTTGGGTTTCAGTCACGAGCCATGTCAGTGCGCTGGGGCAATGCCAGGTCATGGCGTTGATGTGAATCGCTAGCTCTTTAGATGAGCTCTGTGGGTCACTGCTCTGAGGCAGAACTAAGCACGTTTCCCTGCAACAGACCTACTTCTAACCTCAATCGTATTCATGTCGTTTGATGATTTGGTGATCAATACCGAGGGACCCAGGTAAGTAATAATTTGCCCATGCATCTGGGGTCTGTGGCTCGTCGGCTGACTGCCTGCAGATGCGAGAACCTTCGCTTGCCGCTCTGCTGGTAACATGCCTGCAGACGCGAAAACCTTCGCCTGCCGCTCTGCTGGTAACATGCCTGCAGACGCGAGAACCTTCGCCTGCCAGTCTACTGGTAACATGCCTGCAAACTCGAGAACCTTCGCTTGCCGGTCTACTGGTAACATGCCAGCAGACGCGAGAACCTTCGCCCGTCGGTCTGCTGGTAACAATATCACGCTTTATAGACTGATTCATGCGGTTCAGGTTTACAAGTGCAATACACGGCATGTTTGACGGACCCCGGGTGTCCAGCTCTAAACTGTTGACGTCGTCACCAATACATGTCTCTGTCGAACAGTTCTGGTTTTGTCAGTCCCACATAGAAAGGTATCAACCTCGGTTACCGGTCTTCCTTGACCTTTCGTGATAAGAGGTCGAAGTTCAAACCTGAAAGTCAGGACTCGATACCATCAGTCATGTTTATCACGCACCGACACTTCAATATGATATTCCAACGTTCTTCACTATGCCCTTCGTACTTTCCGGATGCCCTCCTCAATATGATAACATACGAAGCACGCATGTATGCCCCCCGGGCTGGCAGGGAGTACGCTGCACTGAAGGTGTCATCCTTTAGAAACCTTGACAACAGGGAGCACTGTGGCATGCCCGAGGATAGCGCATATGTGCCTAAAAAGCACGAACAATATGTTAAATTGCTGTCTGAAACCGTTCAACCGTGTTTAAGCTTTCCTCATATTGCACAGTTTTTCCATTACTTCAGTTTTTCATTGCAGCAAATTAAGGTCGCACGATAGCTCGCGAATTCCGACAAACTGACGACTTATGGGCAGCCGGCCAAGAGAACCAGACCAGAAGGAAGAGGAGGCTACCGCGCGACTCTAAAGTAACGGTATGCGGCAACGGCCGGCGCACGGTACTTTAAGTGATGCGTCGTAATGCATGGCGAGACCTCGTTGCCTCGCGTAGGCCGGGGACCTGGGCCTTATCTCGCCTAGGTCCCAAAGACAAATGTTTACCCCCTCAGGGACACCCTCGAGGCACCCTTTCTGCCTTACCAAGCTGTTTCGTGGCAAGGTGATATCTTTGGGCAATATTTTTAACTAGAATTGCTCTGCTGGGTTCGTGGTAAAGTTGCCACTTTTGAACCCGCAAGCCTGTGCCCCACGGGCTGAAAAAAGCACACAGATTTTTCGGCGGACATTGCTGACTATGTCGCGGGTTTTGGCTGGTATTTTACATATACAATTTACGAACTAATGTTTTCTTTTAGCATAAACGTACGTGCAATTGCTTTATAATTGTTGTTAAGAAATACTGGTGGATGCACAAATTTTTCGCAAGCATGATGGACTCAGACATTGACAAGCCAATTCAAAGTTTTCCAGTTATGCAGTGCGTGCCATTTCAAACCAAACTCTATGATGTTTTTATGCATGGTGTATACTCCAAAGCCGTATGCCAAGGCTTAAGGCAAATGCTCCACATTTGACGATATTTAAGCAAGCATCAGGTATAATAAATAAGATCACCTATAACTTTTGGTAAACTTAATAAGTAAGTGAAGCATACTGCTTTAGATGACACAATTTCTCTATTCAGTACATTTACTGCTCAATACGTATTTGTTTAATTGCAACATCTTACATTGCATAGCATTGATTGACAGCCAATCAACGGCCGGCATGTCTCGAAATTGTGCTCACGGAAGCTAGACATGAATGACTCCACAGCTACACTTTTCTCGGCTTTGATCGCCGCATGTACTAATGGGATGGCAGGATTAGAATGACGTGATCGTGGCGCCATGGATGCCTGCGTGAACTTTAAATAATCTGCACCAAATAGTCTGCATATTTTTGCTGACGTATTGCTCAAAAACTGGAGCACCTTAGGTAGTAAGAAGGGCAGAGCTGTGCACTGCACCGAATGATCTGTATATTTTTGTTTGGTTCAAAACTCCCCATAAATGTGGAAAACTCCTTTTATGGGGATGTTCTCTCTTAAAGATCCCTTAAACGGGAGTGGTCTACATTTTTACGGCGGTTTTAATTGGAATAGCAATCTTGAAGATAATTCTGTACAGTTCACAGCCCTGCCCCTCTTAAGATCGCAACCCCTCCAGTTTTTGAGCAACACTCCCGAGAAAATGTGCAAACTATTTCGGGGAGACTATTCCAAGGTCACCCAAGGCATCCATGGCGGGACAATCACGTCATTCAAATCCTGCTATTACACTAGCCATGCGGTGAACAAGGGAAATACAAATTTCATTGCCGAGTCGCTCATGTCTGGCGTTCATGACCACGATTTCCACACATAACAGACACCAATCGGCTGCTAATTAACGGTGCGCAAAATACAATGACATGATCAAGCAATGACCTATTAAGGAGCATCTTTATTAAACAGGGAAAATATGTTGTCTACAGCAGTCTTTTCGACTTAAAAGTGCATCAATAGTTATAAATGAGTTTATTTCATTATAACTGATACTTGCTCCGGTACCTTCAAATATGGAACATCCCTTTAACAATGGTCAAGATCACATCACGAAGCATGGGAAAAATAGTTGCTCATAATAAGCAATAGCAGACCACCCAGTCTCTTTAGTATGAAGTCGATACCTATGAATATACATAATTTTTCTGCACTTAAGCTATGAAAAATTGATAGACATCTGTAAAACAAAACAAGCACCACGACAGCTCAGCCTTACCGAACACATCGACAGCTATGGCATGGATCTTAAATACAGTATTGCGGCGGGGCATAGATCACACTTTTGTGGTGCCTTGTGCGTAGCACGGCAAATGGTCTTACTGCAGGCTACTCTACATTACTACGCCTCCTGTTACTCCTTCATTGAATGCTGCATATGGAAGCAGCGGTCATAACACTTGCATTCAAGCCAAGCAGCACACCAGATACTTAACTATAAGATCCTATGCAGTTGCCACAAGACTGGCATACCGGCAATCACAATGGTGCTTAAATCTGATAACAAACTCCCGCAACGAATAACAATTCCTCTCGATTCGATGAAAATCATTGGCGATGAGGCGAGTGAACGTGTATGTCTCCAGCACAAAAATTGCAGCATAGAGAGAGCTCCGCATGAGGAGGCTATCGGTATACCCTCCGCAATGAATGAGAGCAGTCGCCACCTCACACGACATTAGATTGTGTACCCGGGTCGGCAGAGGCGCAGCATGAGCAAACCAGTTTAATAAGATTTCAAGAACAAAATGTGGTTCGGGCCATCAGCAGCGAATGCTAGTGTGAATATGCACCCGGAGAGGAACATACGCCCTGCCGAAGGCTGGTAGCTCGAGCTCTTCTCGGGCTGCTGCATCCAGGGGTACCTATGTGGTATATGCGAAGGATTTGCTCTGGCGCGGATTTGGAGAAAATCGCGGGTATGGGTACGGGTATTTGTAAGATATTTACGAAACTTCGGTTAGATGATTCAAGAAAAATCACACAATGTCGCTGCTTAAGCCAGTTTGGTCATTATTTAGCTCCATTCACACGTCTTTTACAGATATGAAAACAATAGAACAAGTTAAGGTGCATACATTCCTGGCATTGTTCCAAAATGTAGAAATATGGCACTGGAAAATACAAACGGTGGGTAGCAGGTGGGTACAACTGGTTAGGAATGAGTCTCATGTGTGTATGGGCGCGGTGCCACGGGTTGTGTGTGGATGGAGCATAGGAAATCATGTGGGTATGGGCGCGGTGCCACGGGTTGTGTGTGGATGGAGTATAGGAAATATTGTGGGTATGGGCGCGGTGCCACGGGTTGTGTGTGTGGATGGAGTATAGGAAATCGTGTGGCTTCTGGTAGCCTATCCCATAACTGATGTCTGAAAGATCAAGCCAGTACAGCGTTTCATCGTGGTGCAGTTTGGGCGTTGGCTACGCTGAAGTTTTGCTCACATTGAAAAGGCTTAGTTTACAACGCATTCGCCGACCTAAAATGCACTGGACAATCTATTTTCGCAGAAATCCGCTATCTGCTACTACGCCCCATACGATTTACAACCAGGCCAGGTGATCCCCAAGCCAACTTCACACACACTTTTACGCAGGGCTGGCAAAACCAAAGGAAACCTTGTGGAACACCTGTGTTTAACGGTCCAGCACAGAACTGCCAGTGCAAGAAACGCATTCGTGCTGATAGAAAGTGCCGAGTCATTGAAAGTTTGTGACTTGTGCGCCTGTTGGTCGCTGCGCGTGTGTATGGTGCATTGAGTTTATTAAGGATTTGCATCACAACGATTTGTGAGTTTGGTTTCAATTAAGTCAGGTTGAAACTCGCTGAAGCGGGGCGCGCACAGCTATCCCCCCCCCCCCCCATTCATTTGATACGCTGTGGCGATGACGGAAGAAGCTAGAAATTCCTAGACTTTGGCACCGGGTTCAACAGGCCAAAATAGCTAGCGACGGTCTAAGCTTTCCTTCTCTAACGAGCCTGAGAGCTTTCATTAGCTACAGATGAGCGTACCTGTAACCTGTTGTCAGCGATTGGGCTCAAATTAGCTTTCTAATTCCTGTCATGCTATCTATTCCAGCGGTATTTTGTTAACTTCTGCAGCCGCCAAGAGTAGCCAAAAATTGTTTCCGGCGCCCGCCAGTGTTTCACCTTAATCACAACAGTTGAGATAACCCTTCATTATTCTTCTTGGCACGCTGATGTCTATTTTAAGGCTGCAACCTCCAGGGACCAGTGCAATGGAGGTTCAGTGCCGCCTCTGGTCGCCATAAAACCGCGGCGAGGGAATCAGAGGAAGTGCCACAGCCATCCGGCGTCGCAGGGCCAATGGGAGTCCTGTTCTTATCTTGTAGAGCTGTTCGGCGACGGCCGCCCGCGGAGAAACCGGCCGACGAACCGAGCGCGTGCACACTGGGCTTCCCAGAGGCTCGCCCTCGCGCCCGGCTCAGTGGTCTGACGACTGGTGTTTACCGCATCGATTCTCAAGTGGCTCGCACCTCGAGTGTGGTACACCTCTAGCAAACGTGGTGTTCAAGGCCTTCCGGTCATGTCGGAGACATCGACGCCTGGTGGTCCCCACTCCGTAGGTGAGTCATAGCGCCCAGACCGCCTGCCCGACCAAGCGATGGGCTTTGGAGCATTCGGCGTTGAGTTCATCAAGTTCATCGTTGAGTGAGCGTTGCTGCGATCGGGGTAACATAATCCCAAATATGGAGGTGGCTTGCCAGATATGCTAATTGCTGTGGACGCGTACCGCCAGACACCCTTGCAGTGGCGCAGGCGGGGGGGGGGGGGGGGGGGGGCACAGCGGGCACGTGCCCCCTGTGCCCCGGCACAGCGCCGCAGATTCCGAGGGACCCGAAGGGCTCCTCGAAATTTACGATTATGGGCCTGAAAAGCCAGCCAGGGGTCTCATTCAAGGGCCCGGCCCACAGGATCGGACACCCAAATGCCAGCCGGAGGGCCATGCGCACTGGCGAGCGACTCGCTGAGTCAATAAGTGTTTACTTTTCGGTCAGACGCCACCAGCAGCGCACAGTCGGCTCTGTGCCGGCATGGGCCTAAGAGCCCATTTCCCAAGCAGGGACAAAGTCGGAGCCAGCGATTTAAATTGCTCTGTGCCTTACAGCGCCTAACAGGGGCCCTGCGTTGTCAAGGAGCCCCGAGTCAGCCAGAGGCAGTGTTCGAGGAGGCCCGAAGAACTTAGAGGCCCCATCTGGTCCGACGATCAAGAACTCAGGTGGTGGGTCTGAAGGAATAAAGGGCTGGTCGGAGTCTTATTCAGGGCTCAGCGACAGGGGCTGCGAAGACGGACCACCTGCGAAGACGGACCATCAAATTACAGCCAGAGGTCCCTTTGTGTCAATCGGGAACCCTCTAAGTCGATACGGGCCTATATATCGGTCAGGTACCACCGTACCACATAGTCGATCGCATGTCGGCATGGGGCTGAGGACCCACTTCCCAATGAGCTGTAAAACCGGGACCAGTGATTTACGCTGGTCGGGGTATAGTATCTGTCAGGGGCCCACAGAGCCTAACAGCGGGCCCTGTGCTCGCAAGGGCCCCGAGCCGACCAAGGGAAGTGTTTGGTGAGGCCCGAAGCGAAGCCTGTGCGGCCCACCGGAACCGGCTATCAAAGGCCCAGTGGGAAGGCATAAGAGCCTGAAGGACTGCCTGTAAGTAACAAAGAATCGCGGCCCGTAGAGTCGTAACATGAAATATTGGCCAGAGGTCCTCTTGCACCGTTTGTCTCAGGGGTTCCTAACCCCCGAGACAATCCGAGTATCTAAGTCGGTCAGAGGCCACGAACACCGAACAGTCGGCTCCATATCCGTTTGAGCCCTTGAGGTTTATTTCCCAAGCAAACACGAGACCGAGATCCGCGGTTTGCAGTGTCCGGGGTCCATGACACAATGAGGGGCTCCTGTGTCGGTTAGGGGCCACAGTGCCGAACAGGGTCTCGTGGCAGCAAGTGGCTCCAAGTCGGAACGGTGTTTGAGGGGAACCGCAGAGGGGCCAAAGGGTCTCTCGAGACCAAAGGTCAAGGGCCTGATGGGATGGCTGAAGGGTCCGAAGAGCTGGCTTCAGGTCACATAATGGACCCCCGCCCATAGGGCCATAGGACCGTGATCACGGATGTCAGTGAGATGATCTCCTGCACCTATAGAGACCCCCTTAGACAGGGCGTCCCTCTATTTCGACCAGAGATCACGAACAACGAACGGTCAGCTCCGTGTTGGTCTGATCTCTGGGGGTCAATTCCCCAAGCAGGGACCGGCCAGGCCCGCCCGCGGCCAGGCCAGGCCTGCGGTTTACATCGGTCGAGGTCCTGTATCGTTCAGCTGCCCACAGAGCCTAACAGGGTATTCTGTGTCAATAAGGGGCTTCGAATTGGTCAAGGGAAGATTTATACGACAGGGACGGAAACAGGAGCCCGAATGATAGAGGCTCTCTTGCGTTGGCCGGGGCCCTCTGCCAAGTAAATGGAAACAAGAACTTGTAATGAGCCCTAACATTGAGGTAGTAGAAGAGTCCTGTGCTAGTCAGGGCCCCACTACCGAACGGTGGGCCCTCAAACCTTTTTCCAGCTTTTGGCTCGTTAAGCCTGAATGGAGTCTATGTGCCAAGTATTTGGCCACCTGCGGTGAGCAGGGATGTTGTTGCGTTAATGACGGTTCATGCGCCGATCCGGGGTAAAGTGCTAATAAACGGGTTATATCCGGCGATTGTGTTTTTTTCGGGGGGGGGGGGGGCTTTTCACTGTCGGGGTGCCCCTTGTCAACCCTGTGCCCCCCCCCCCCCCTCTTACCAAGGTTCTGGCTGCACCCCTGCCCGCTAGCCCGCTTGCGCCAGCAGCAAGACTGTCTGGCTGGTCTGTTCATGGCCGTGCCCGCCAGTTACGTCTGTCTGTGTCTCCGGACATTGGCAACGCCGTCTGCAGGGACTGGCTGGTTGACCCTCGTCAAATGACGAGAGCCTGAGGAATCCATCTGTAATCACAAGATGAATGATGCTGAGATTTTCTCCAAGTGGCTATCGCTGTTTGTACACCTTTGGTGGTAATCAAAAGATCTTACTGTTTAAGGTGATGATTGATGACAATGTTGTCAGGGTCATGCCGACGGCATTTCTTCTCCGGATACCAGCAAGTACACCTTGGGCGAGGGGTATGCGCTTGAAGGATATTTCCGATATGGATCTGCTGTATTTTGTCATGCTGTATGACCATACGGTAAAATAAACTGTTTTACCTCAGGTCAGAAGCGTTAATATAGGTCAAATCCACCAACCAGACAATGCGACAAAAGGATCCGATAAAATCATTAAAAAAATACCTTAAAATGAAATTCTTTGCGCAGGGTTGGTGATTGTGGGTTGACGTCATATTGGTCAAGAGCAGCGTCCCGCTGATATGAGACGAACACAACGGGCACAGAGCACCACGCATCGACAACGAGGCATAGGATATACTGCACCGGAACATAGGATACTTACAACAGTGCGGATGCCAGTCAAGAACATGCTTCTTAAGGATTTAATTCGAACCTTTGGAATGGATAAATTTATGGGATCAAGGCTCGCGCCAAGCAGCGCTTCTTGCGTAAGCCCTTGCACCTACCACCTGACTGTGCCATTCCCGGTCAACGGCAGAATCTGATGGCAAATTATTCACGTGCCGCCATGTTCTGCACAGTCCAACTGACCTTTAGCCTGCCCCCTGCCATCGGTCACCGCTAAAATGTCGAGTCAAAATGACACAAAATGACCTGTTGCAAAATGACCTGTTAAAATGAGAGAAGCTCAAAATGACCAAGTTTCACAAGGTGAGCAAGACATGTCTTGAGCTCCTGGTTTTCCAATCTCATGATTTAATAGTTGTTATGTAGTGTAAACGACCTACATTATATCAGGCTGTGCTGGTAAACAAACGTTGAGTTCGATTAAAGATTTCATTAGTTGTACGCAATATTGTGAGCTTTGTTCATTCTAAAGAGTAAAAAGAGTCCCTAAAGGTTTGAAAAAATATTCATCTTAAAGGGCAAGGCCCATTAATCCAGGTAATTTTTCCAATCTGTGCAGAAATTGTGACCAAAAGATGTAAAAAGACAAAAACAGGACAACTAGTCCGCGCTACCCTAAGACCGTGGTGCCACTCGATCGTACGATGGCATTGATTTGTTTACACAGCTCGCCGTCTCCTAAAAAGGGATTTTCGCGGACCCAATTT
Organism: Pollicipes pollicipes; assembly: GCF_011947565.3. Taxonomy (NCBI): domain Eukaryota; kingdom Metazoa; phylum Arthropoda; class Thecostraca; order Pollicipedomorpha; family Pollicipedidae; genus Pollicipes; species Pollicipes pollicipes. Next base: position 11,258,728 of record NW_023596225.1, on the reverse strand, counting down.
GTTCGCTTTGCCTTTTTGCTAATTCTGCGCAGAACTGTTGAAGTGTTTAATAGAGAGCGTACGGCACAAGCGGTAGACTTCTTTCTGTGTGATGGGCATCCATTCTCATGGGAACGGAGGGACACTTTTTAGTTATACTTCGCTCACACAATTGTGGGTCAGAAGACGCCCGCACTGCTCTCCCCATCGCCGATATAAGAACCGTCTCTAGGACCGTTGGGTTCGCCGAATTTGAATGTGGTGTGATAGGAGCAATCCATGTGTTTAAAAAAGAGCTCCGTGGTATAGGTTCCATCGGGCTTTACCGCAAAAAGGCGTAGAAGGATGAAATCGACAAGCTTGGAGTGGTATGCGAGGTTTCAGTATGAAAGAAGCGCTGGTGTGGTGTTGACTGATTTTTGCAGGGAGGTCTTACAGGGGAGCTTAACCCATGGTTCCAGCTGTCGAGAATGGCATCGACTGCAACGTTGATACAAGCTTCGGTCCGAAACCACACTGAGCTGGAAAGGGTTGCTTAATACACTTACAAAAGCTATCACCAGCAGTGGTGCACAGCGTTTGGCCATCGGCACTCCTTTCGTTGACGCCTTATGCTGAACGTACAGACTTCATCATGGGAACTAGCCCATCATGGGAACTGGTTCATCATGGAAACTGATTCATCATGGGAGCTGATTCATCATGGGAGCTGATTCATCATGGGAACTGATTAAAACAACACCTTCTGGCTATGCATGTTGCTGAGGTTCACGCAGTGTTCGTGGTGGCTGATGAATGCGGTACGTCATATCCTTATCTAATACTCTATGTTGAGCTTCTGTACTCTGTCTTGGGCTTCCAATGCTGTGCTGGGCTTTGTAAGCCTCCAGCTCAGTCGCCTGTGTGTTTCTTGTTTTGCGACTTTTAACGGTGAACTGTTTACGGGATGTTGGGAGCCTAGATGAGTTTCGTCTTTTTTACATCTTTAGAGGACAGTGTCTACACAGATTGCTTGGAAACATTTCTCTGCATTCACATACCTTGTCTTTCAAGAGTAATGTTTTACTGAACCCTTCTGTACTTTTTTGCACTCTTGAGAATGAGCACCAATTGAAATAGATGAGTGCCGTCAATATGATGGTTGTTTAGCAGTGCAACGTCGTCAAACCAGTATTTCCTGGCATCTTGTAGGCTGTTATCTCCACATCAGAACTTTGGAGCCATAAATGTAACAATTCCCGTCAAAATTGACGCCCAAACTTTTGGTAGCCTCTGTGGCATTCATTGCGTGTGTTTTGACAGCAAAAACGTGTCCCTTGCGCTTCTGGTTTCTGAGAAGTGCAATCTTTAGGAACAGTGCACAAGATCGGCGGACGGCGCTGACGGCGTGGGCGGTAACAGGCGACTCTGCGGACGGCGCGGGCAGTAACAGCTGACTCCACGGACGGCGCGGGCGATAACAGAGGCCCCGTTGCTGCCATGTGTCCTCGGTCGGGGACTGTCCCTGTGGTGGCAGTGTCTGGTGACCAGGCGCTGGTGTAGTCATGTGTCGCCGGTCGGGGACTGTCCCTGTGGTGGCAGTGTCTGGTGACCAGGCGCTGGTGTAGTCATGTGTCGCCGGTCGGGAACTGTCCCTGTGGTGGCACCACATCCGGCTGAGCGTCGATGCTGAGCGACAACAGAAGCCAAGCAACAGCGGGCGCTGTTGTGCATCTCATGGCATATTGCACGCGCTGTGGCGTGCTATTTCCATTCCGAAAGTACGCATGCCTCATTGGTTACGTTTGGAGAATGTCACGTGCACTCATTTTCCAGTGTGACGATTTCTAGTTGCATATGGCGTGGAGCTTTGCATATGGCTATGTATACTTCTGTCTGGGCAATACGATGACATCTCCGAGCTCGAAAACTATGTTATCTTGACTAAACTATGAAAACTTTGTATATAATAGTTCAGTACAATTCCTCGACATATGTTTAGTTTGTGTGCCAGGTTGACAGCGGCACCGCGCTCGTAAATGAATTGCTCGTCGTCGTCGTGTTGAAAGCATAACGTTTCAAGAAGCGGGACGAAGTAAGCTGGTTGCTGTCTCGAATGGCAGGACAGAACGTTTGTCCATTGGCCACCTGCTTTTTCTAATAAAAAATAATGGCACAGGACACAGTTCAAAGCTACCATTGGGATAAACCTGTCGGGACGAGTAGCGACTTCGCAGTATATGTTCATTCTTAACATGCCACAAAAGGGATAATGACGTCGTCAGGAAAATGATCTGTACCATCAGTGATGGGGAACCCCGTTTAAAAGCCGCAGTAAGCACTCACCAGTGAAAGGTGCGATTCATACTGAGAAGTTTCCGCCAAGTACAAAACAAGTCCATTGCTTTACCTATTGTGGCCTGACCCGATGTAAAACAAATGTAACTTTATTCAGCATGCGTCACCATGTGTATTGCACTCCCTCGCTACCTTTCATGACAAAGGGGCATGTAACGAAGTGAGGGCACTATTTAACGTTTGACAAGAAATGAAAACCTGTAATGCCCGGGACAGGATGAAATCCTGGCGTCACTTGACATGGTTCGCAACTGCACCGACCACATGGCTGGTAAGTAAACATATATATTGTGGTGGCAGCTCATTAAATGCCCGACGGAGCACCACACAGAGAGATATACATCTGCGCGCATTAATCACGTCTTGCATGCCATGCGCACGTGCATTTACTACGCTTTTACAACTAATGCTGTAAGTTGTTTAATACTTAATGTAGCTTAGCCTTACCGTTTGATTTTCATTCATAGCCGCACTTCTCATTTATGTAACATATGATTAAATCCGCAAGAAGAAGCAATGCTTAAAAAGCGGGTTTAAAAAAAAAACTGAAAACGCACGAACGCTAAAGGACATGCACAGCTGCAGTCGTCACCAACGCTGGGGAAACGCGTCTCAGCTGCGGTTACATCAGTGAGCATGGTTGCTCAAACATTCTAAGTAATCCTGCGAGGAATGGATGCAGCGCGAAACCTTGATTGTAACGACTTAGTTGTTCAAGATTACGGTGCACAAAAAACGGCAAAGATTTGAACCTGCTTATTTTACTTTTCTGTATTCACATCAACTGGCATGGACAAATGATCAGTGAGATAACTTGCTATGAACAGCTTGTTTGGATTTGATGATATCTGGTCGCACACACGTCGTTGAAATATGATTTGACTTTCTACTCTGTGACTCGGTGTGGATGAGAGATGCAGATCGATAATAATGCATTCTCCACTTAGATGTTGTTTCAGAATCCCAGTTGCTTTAAAGGCCCAGTAACAGTTCTCGACGGAGTGAGTCGATCGCCCCCGGTCACCCGACATACCGCCGCGTCGGCCCATGGCGCGCCGCCGTGTAATGCCGCCGCCGCCGATCCGCCAATGCGCAAATTTCATCTGTGACCGATCTAGAAGAGATCCCATTGATTTGTTTTTACCCTGAACGGCAATAAGTTGGTCGTCGATTGCATACCGGTTTAAAGAACAATAAATATGAAGCAATTGTCATCTGTTGCGAACCCGAATTTCAGCTGGTAAGTAGTGCAGTGTTTAAACTCGGAGATTTATACGTCAATGTCTCCTTCACATTCACTTCTTAACCTTTGGGCTTACATGATAATGTTCCTAAGCTGTCACAGTCTCTAATGATCCCCATCCCCGGCATAGAGACTACACAGGTAAGGTAAATAGGGATTGAAGTCGGTGACAGGTGGTGATCCAGTGTCCACGCGCACCCGCTCACCCTGAATGCGGGGTGCCGGAGCCAAGTCTGCGCTATCGCAAAGCGCCTGGAGATGATGTGGTGATTATTTGACAAGCGGGGTTTGGCTTTGGACACCGGTAGTGCGACTGACTGCCGAAGGCTGGGTGTGCATTCCGGTTGTATGATTTGCAGACTGCGCCAGATCGTGGAGTTGTATGACACGGTGGCCGGGTGCCGCTGTCGGCTGCCTGCAGAGCGTGCTCGTCTGACGCGCCTCTCAACCTGTCCCCAGGACCGGGCGTGACCGCCACCGGCCCGCCGCTGTCGGCTGACCCCCCTCTGCCGACGCTGCACGCCGCTCTGCAGGCCGGCCAGCCGGAGGATGTGGGGCGTCTGCTGCGGCTCGCCCCGGGGGCCGGCGTCAACGCCAGGGACTCACTGGGACGCACGCCGCTCATGCTGGCCGTGGAGGCCGACTCGCCCGAGGCCGTGGAGCTGCTGCTGGCGCACGGTGCCGAGCCCAACGAGGCCAACCATTTCGGCCTGTCGGTGCTGTACCTGGCGGCCAGTACGGGCCGGCTGGCATGCTGCGAGCGGCTGCTGCGCGGCGGCGCGCTCGTCAACGCCTTCACCCTGCGGCTGCGGCGCACGGCGCTGCACATAGCCTGCGCCGAGGGCGATCAGCACACTGTGGAGCTGCTACTGCGCTTCGGCGCCGACGCCAACGTCATCGACTACGGCCACCGGGCGCCGCTGCATCTGGCGGCGGCCGGCGGCTTCGCATGCTGCGTACAGCTACTGGTGCGCCATGGGGCGCGCGTCAACGCGCTCGATCTGACCGGCGCCACGCCGCTGAGCCTGGCGCGTGGCGACGCCTGCCTACGCGAGCTGGTGGAGGTGGGCGCGGCGCTGAGTCCGGCCGGCTTCCGGTGTCTCGTGCGTGAGAGTCCCACCACGCTGATGCATATCCTGGACCTGGGCGTGAAGCCTGCCGAAGAAGGCGGCGTGCAGATCTCCTACAAACCACTTCGTGACTATTGGCATTGGCTGCCCCTTCGAAACCGACTTTGTACAAGAGACGATGAACACCGGCTGCTGGGAGCTGCTTGGACACCCCGTCATGGAGGTGCTCCTCGAACTGACGAGGCAGGAAGTGTTTTGGCTAGTGCGTTGTCAGACTGGTGACCTGTGTCTTGTTCCTCGTCGCCTTGTCCAGTCTGATAGGGGTGGATATTTACGCCACTGAGGTGGACAAGCGCATCGTATATGCCCTAAGGATCGTAGTGATAGCCTTGAACGTTGTTAGACTTGTCGCACACCTAGCAGAGTTCGTCTCTATGGGTCGGCACTACTATCGTACGTATAGAATTTACCCGGGCGTCTTGACGACAGCACTCACGTTCGCTGCGGTGTGTCTCCGCCATGACAAAAGCAAACGCATTGCCTTTTCCTTTGCGGTCTTGAGTCTGTTTATCGAACTGACCCTGGTTGTTGAGTCCATCCCAGTTTGGAAGACGACCAGGGCGATTTCGTCTCTGCTGCACGTCACGCGGAGCATCACGGAGTATCTCATCATATACTCGCCAATTCTTGTTGGGTTTTCCCTGGCTTTTTTTGTGATGGCAGACGCGGGCCATAACCAACTTCATAGGGGAAGCGTGTTAGTGTCCAACATGGCAGCCATGATGCTCGGTGAAGTCGACGTCATGGAAGCAACCAAGGTCATTCCTCAATCTGGTGTTGGCTATGCACTTTTTACCGCTCTCTTCATCTTGTTCGTCCTGTTGGTGCCCCTGGTAATGCTGAACTTGCTGTTGGCACTGACCATCAGCGACACACGGTCGTTCCTCTCCAAAGGTGGGGCCGAGTTTTTGAAGAGTTTGGCGTACAATACCGCTTGGAATCAGCGATCGGCCTTCGCGTTTGACAGGCGTATTCACCTGCTGAGGAGCACGCTGCCTAGATGCCTGTTCATCTGGATAGCATCTGTTTCGCTGTGGCTGAAGTGGCGCAGCGTGCTGCCGCGTCCGTCCGCCAGCGAGACTGCCACCCCAGTGATCACGCTTCTTCCCACACACCAGAGCAGCAAGACAGTGAGCGCCACGGTCGGAGGCTCGCAGCGCCGCTTCCGCGTGGCCCGCCGGCTGTGGCGCCGCCTCGGCCCCATCCTCGAGTCGAGGACCGCAGAGACTGCGCACGTCGGCGAGAGGCGGCTCCTCGAGGCGCACGATCCGGCCCCGCCGAGCGCCGACGACCACGCGCGGCTGCTGCGACGCGCGTCCTCCACCGGGCGCCAACAGACGATGCCTCTGCACGTGCTGGCAGAGCAGCTGCAGCAGCTGGCCGACCAGCTGCAGGCGCTGGCAGAGCTGCAAGAGTGAGTGACGTGCCGGTGCGCGGCTGGAGCTGTGTGTGAGGCTTCAGACCGGCTGCAGCTGCGTGTGAGGCTTCAGACCGGCTGGAGCTGTGTGTGAGGCTTCAGACCGGCTGGAGCTGTGTGTGAGGCTTCAGACCGGCTGCAGCTGTGTGTGAGGCTTCAGACCGGCTGGAGCTGCGTGTGAGGCTTCAGACCGGCTGGAGCTGTGTGTGAGGCTTCAGACCGGCTGGAGCTGTGTGTGAGGCTTCAGACCGGCCACAGCTGTGTGTGAGGCTTCAGGCCGGCTGCAGCTGTGTGTGAGGCTTCAGACCGGCTGGAGCTGCGTGTGAGGCTTCAGACCGGCTGGAGCTGTGTGTGAGGCTTCAGACCGGCTGGAGCTGTGTGTGAGGCTTCAGACCGGCTGGAGCTGCGTGTGAGGCTTCAGACCGGCTGGAGCTGCGTGTGAGGCTTCAGACCGGCTGGAGCTGCGTGTGAGGCTTCAGACCGGCCCCTCAGGTGCCGTCAGCGGAGCCGTGCGCGGGGCTCCGAGCCGCCGGGCTATCCAGATTACTCCGTGATTTCATCGCAAGACATCGTCCCTGGATGAAGTTTTCTGTGTGTTTCATTCGTGGCATATCCATGAAGCATACGTTGCGCACAGATGCTTTGGATTTCAGATCGCAAGGCTTCCTCATATCTGAGATCTTGTCTGTTCGTCACTCTTTTGCGTGTATCCATATTTTCTGCCGGTGAGGTGACCTGTGACCTTTAGCTTCTTATTCCAACCAAAGTTCGACATTTCGCTGTGGGCTTACAAGGCGGGACGCTTTCCTTCAATCCCCACGCATCCGCTGCGAGGCTGGCAGAAGACGGTTTGCGTACCGTGCCCCCCCCCCCCCCCTCCCGTGGAGCCGTGGAGAACAAGCTACCTCTGAGCCGTCGGGCATGGAACTTAACTAAAAAATAAGTTGAAGTTACTCTTAAAACATGATTACGTGACCTGGTATCCTACCGTGATTGATGCCCTTTTTGCCATAAGCGTTGTCTATTATCGTGTTTTTATATATTTCTTGCGTGCGGTTCTGCGGCTAGTAATGCATGATTGTCTCCTGTTCTACGTGCATACCTGCGATAGTGACTGGATGAAAATATACATGCTCAGCCCATGCACAATACCTGCTGTGTTATATTACATTTTACTGGGTTCGGAATATACCACATTGTCCTTGGATGGTCAGAAGCGATAATTTTAATAAATGACTCATGACGAATCCGCCACGGTCGCATCGGTTTACCATTTCGCCAGCGTGTTTTGCGGTGTCGCTTGTTCACAGGTAGCACCGTCAAGACCAGTGTTGATACACAATGCATTTAGAGTTAATGTGTTATCACCCCGTGTCGTGGCAGTACGAGGTGCAGAGAGACTTCACAAACACTTCCTTTAAACGGCGAAATTAGCGCCAAACATAATCTTCGCTGCAGGTCCGCTCGTCGGATGTACGACGTATTTTGTGATTGCCCAGACTGGTTCCGTCCATGGTAAACAGCGCAAGGTTCTGGCGGCACGCCGCCAACGGCATGCTTATGCAAATTTATTGCTGGGGATAGAACAATTTCGAATCGCGGCAGGCGATGCGAATGGAGCGTAAGGACATTAACCCGGAACCGGCCTGAGGAGAAGTTGACTTCCTACCGCTGTGGTTTTTCAAGCAAAAGTCAAAAACGAACGGATGCAGCAGCACGGAATTTCCAGTACCTGATTATTTATCAATTTGACATCCTTTGTGGTAAACTGGAGTTATACTTGCCGTCAATGGATGATTGGAAAAAGGTGACGTCGTTCGTTGCGATATTTGCAATGTCGGCAGATAGCACTCCCACAATGACATCGTTTCTGCTGGCAGCTGATGGCCCTCCACTAACACAACCGAATGCACACCGTCGCAATTTCCGGGCCCGATTATGAGTATTTTTGCCGTGGAGCAGTAATATGGCCACCACTCTGTGGGCAGACTGGCCGGAGTTACTCAGGTCCAATCAAGGGGTGATGCGAACAAATAAGATCATGTTGGTCGGCGAGAGATTTACGTTGCCGGCCAATAGTGCTCTCAGAGTGGCATCTTGTGCACAAGGTTGCACCCCGTGCGCTCATGTCGTTTCAAATTTAACACCGTCTCAAATTTCACTCAAATTGTTGTGCAAATCACCACTCAATCCGGTCAATGCCCATGGAATCATACACTGTTACTGGACCGACGGAAAACATAGAGACAAAAATGTAAAAAGCGTTTTGTGCTTGCGGCTGACAGCCCGATGCATGCGCTGCTCTGGAACTCGCTGTGTTGCAATCCTCGGGTTGGCTCACAAGTATGTCTCTTGCCCGCCGTACACGGCCTTCACGGGCAGGCCAGCCGCAGTCAGCAATGCGCCGTCAGGTGTGCTGTGATTGGAACAGCGAAAGTCGTGTCAGGCTGATGAGAGATCTACATTGTCGGCCTATAATAGCGCTCTGACACGGACATAATGTGCGTCAAGCTGCACATTCCATGCAAGAGTAAAATTATTTACAATTTAATGTCATATTGATGCAAACCACCGCCCTCGTCGACCCCAAACATTGAGTGATACTGTTGGGGGGGGGGGGGGGAGGGGGGAACAGGACAACGTCGAAACTGAAATACGAGGGTGTGGTACTATCACCTGACAGCCCTGCGCTGACGCTCTCGAATGCATACAATCGCAATTTTAGGGCTCGATTATGAGTATTTTTCAGGTCCGACAAACAACTCGGCACATAATGACTCCATTGCACCGAACATCAACACTCATGTGAGCCGCTAGGATAGGATGAAGTGGGTAACCGTAGTATTGGCGGAACGGTAGGGCCGTCCCAGATCCACAAGATGCAGATTTTGCGTGATGCCCTGGTCTGAGAGCAGCAGGGCCGATGAATTTTTGCGCGCAAACGTCGAAGACAATTTTACGCACCGCCGACGTCGTATGTATCACTTCCGTTGGCTATTGAATTTGTGATATTTGTTATATTTCTGCATCGTATTTTTTAACATCTTTCAGCTCGAATGTTTTGTACTCCATAGCAGTCAAAGCAAAAACTCTGCATTATTCGTTATCCATCACCTGATCACATCAACGAGCTGGGTTGCCTTAAATTTATTTTTGAATAAAGTGTCTTGCTTGATTTTGATGGCTTTGACAGCCAACTTCAGTTTATTTTTCCAAACATTTTCTAAAGCCTTGGCCTCTAAATGACAGGAGCCACCGCAGGCGCAGGAACGTTTCAAAAATTGGGGGGGGGCAAGCTCAGGTTGTAATTCAGGAACTATTTTTGCAAAGCAAGCCCGATGACCAGGGGGGGGGGGAGGGGGAGTAGACATGGAGTTTGTCGTCGTTTTTTATTGAAATGTCATGGCTGCCGTGCTAGATATGCATTTAAAGCTGTTTCTTACTAGTGCACAATCTTGCCCATTCGAGTCATCTATGTCATTCGGCAAATAAGGTTATCCAGCTTCCCAAGATTATTCGTCCATTTTAACATTGTGTTTTCTGGGTAGGCGAAATTTCACGAGCGGGTAAGCATTTTGGGTTATTAAGGAGGTATCTGCCTTCACAGGGTAGATGTAAAAATATGGCCTTGACATGGGCTTGTAAAAATTTCGAACGTGAACCAATGGCTCACACTGCGACAGCTTTTTATGCGCCTTGATTTCGCTGGCCTCTTTCCAAAAGATAAGACTTTTCGCAGTATTTTAGGAGCAAACAAACTCGGAGGCTTGAAATCGTCAAAAAATGTGACAAAAACCGTAAAACTGGAGATTCTCTTATAAAAACCAAGCCACAGAATAAAGGCCTGTCTGTCATATATTTCTTATCTGGGCCCTGCTGCCGTCCGCCGTCGACGGCCACTGCCCTGGCCCGGCTGACTCCCGCGTGACTGACTGTGAACTGATCGCATAGCTGCTTTATTGCATATTTCTGGATCAGCATTACTACTAATTGGTGTGTGAAACATTCGTTGGACAAAAATAGACTCCGGGAAGCTGCGTACTTTAGGTATGAATTGGCCCAACTAGCATTTCATTACCCATCATTAAACAGAGACGACTTTCTAAACCGACAGTAATTCAAAAACTTTGTCAGAATTTTTATCTGGGTTCTACAGACATTAAGGACATTGCGATAGTGAGTTAGATCGATGTGTTTGATCAAAATTTGAAGATGAAAATTTGATTGCAGATCGAGTGGTAACAATGTGTACTAACGTGGCTAAACCATGCTTGTCTGGAAATGTTCGGCATTCAGTCAGAACCGATTGTTGATACAACTTATGAAACGTGTTTTTTGAACATGCGAGCTCGCAAATCTTAACGCCAAAAACCTCCATATCAGGCGTTGCAGTCTCCATGGTCCGCGGAGCGTTAGCACGGTGGCTAATTTTTAGCGTTGGTCCACCGGTGGACGAAAATGATGACACTTCTGAAATAATTACCTTTAAAAACACTAACCGATTAGTAATACAAAATATGTGACGTAGTTTTGAGCATGCGCGCCCGAGAATATTAGAAACAAAAACCTCGATCGCGGACGTTGCAGTCTCCGTACACCGCTCAGCGTCGGCCCAGCAGCTAATACTGAGCCGTGGCCAACGTGTGGAAGAAAATGATGACGCTCATGAAAGCAGTTCCTTTGAACGCTTCATTACATCAAATCTTACATTTAAAACACAGTCTGCGCGTATATTTCACGTGTGCGATTTTTAGACTGATGATAATGAATTGGCCCACAAAGTACCGCGAAGTGGGGCTGGTAGCTGGTAGCTGAACTGGAAGAGTAAAGGTAGAATCTCTATTTTTCCTATTTCTGTAATTATTAATCTGCCCAAAAGACACGTTGACACGGCGCCCGCCGTCTGGTGGCACTTGTAGTGGCCGAAGCCGTTCGGTTTTGCGGAAGCTGCAGCCCAGCTCATCGATGTCCTTGCTCTCGAGGCTGCAGGCGGGCATGTTCAAACCATTTGATGTTATTTGTTTCACTAATCCATTCTGAAAAAATGACCCTTCTCAGGCAAACATGGGATGGCCTTGTTCATTTTTCTCAAGCTCATTTCGACCCACTTTATTCAACAATAATGAGACCCCACCCTACTCAACAATAATGAGACCCCTTACTTCCTTCCGGGCAAGGGGCCCTTTGAATAGAACACTAGAGGTAGATTACCGTTTCCGGTCAAAGGCTAAGGGGCCAGTCCGTCCTTTCGCAAAGTGTCTTCTGGCTGTCATTCTGGCGACAGGGGGCAGGATTCCCTTGTCGATCCGGAGGCCATAGGAAATATGTATCAAATTACATTATTCAGAAGGCCTCCCTGACACGGCAAGCCTTCTGACTCGCGCAGTTGGCCCCGGATCGACACAGGAACCCTCATCAAAGCAACAACATCCCTGATCGCCGCAGGTGGTCCAGTAATTGTCACATAGACTCCGGTCCCATGCTTTTCTGTGTTCTTCAGAAATATTGAGGACCCCTGAACGTAGATTGTAGATGAGAGAGGGTCCCAAATTTGTATCAACATGGCGAATCCATGCTGATTTCAAAATGCTCAAGATTCAGTTAGAATTGATTACCGATAAAAATTATGTAATATGGTTTTGAACACGCGAGCTTGCAAGTCGTAGCAACAACGGTCTCGACGCTCGGTGTTGCAGTCTCCATGGGCCGCGCGCCGTCGGCCTTGAAGCTGTGACACTAAGCGATGGCCAGTGAGCGAACGAAAAAGATCACACAACTTGAGAAAGATGGCTGGCGAAATATGCAAATCGCCATGTGTGTTTAACGCAGTGCGAAAATAAGCTACAGACAACCTTAATCTGAAAACTGGGGGCCAGTTAACACTGCTGCCCCCCCCCCTGAAAAGTGGGGGGGGGGGCATGGCCCCCTGCCCCCCCCTGTTCCAACGCTCACGGGAGCCACTATGATCTGGAGAAAATAGATGTGCTAAATTTATGCACACACAGCCCGTCTAGTTTTCTAGGGTCGTGCGCACCAATACGGGCTCCCGGGTACCAAATGCCCTGCATAAGAACCTTAAAATTACATGGCCAGAGTACAGTCATTTTTTGAAGGAGTCCAAAACTCCAGGGGGCTACGGTTTTCCATTGCCATTCTTGACGAAATTCGAGGACCGCCACTGCTAGCAATGGCAAGTTGTCGGCTAAAGGCGCATCGATTGGTGGCGCTTTGCGTGACGATCAATTCTAGAGACTGTCGGCGTAGGATTGATTGCGGCATTACATTTCCAGCTCAGGGCATTTTTGAGGATCTTTGGCCTGAGCCAAGATCAGCTTACTGGTTAGCTTTGGCTTATTCACCAAGTGGCATCGAATAGTGAAGGTTTGATGCTGAGCAGCCCCATAGGCTCGGAGCATTAGATTGTCAGCACGTTCCGTCAGTCATTTAATTCCTGCCGTAAATATGGCGCGCAAGTACAACATATTGATATTTGGCGCACTAACAATGTGGCGCACGACAAAGCTGGTTCGCGTTTTGCTCCCCTTGCTTGTTCGCAAAAGGGGTCCCAGAACACTGCCCCGTTTTGTGCCTGTAGTTATGCACGCAGTTGCTGTGTTTCTTTTGTGAACCATTGGTAGCTTTTGAAATAGTGTGCTGCTGCTGAGTGCCGACACTGCTCTTTGCTCTGCTGACCGTCTGTGTTCGGCGTGCGGTCGGCATCTGCGCTGCGCATGGTAGAAATTGCGGTCTAAGTGCTGCCGAGAATCACAATGTTCGACGAGAATGACTTGTTAGACTTGTTGCCAGTGTATTACAGAAGATTTTTCCCTCTGGAGCAGTTTTGTCTGTGGCTCAACTATGGAGGGGGTGAGTGGATTGTTGACATCTTGACGTATTGTCGGCTGATAAGTTGTGTCTAGGTATCCATATGTAGTTTCCCATTTGGTAAATGGCCTCCGGCCATCCCAACCCCTACCCACAATGAATGCAGCTTAGATACTGGCCATACCAGCTTGAGGGAGCAAGTTGACCAAATATGAGGAGAAACTCATTTGTTGGCCTATTTTGAGATTAGGTGTTGACATTTCATACTGCTCAGCCCTTGTTGATGTATTTTGTGAAATGATGCCCCTTTCTGAGCACCTAATGTAGTCCTCTGTTATGTATTGCTGTTAAGTACATAAGCTTCTTTTGATATATGAATTCAGCATTTCACATGCTTTTTGTGATTCATGTCAGCAGTGGCACCAGGGACCAAACATCACAATGGGTATTATTTTAAAAATGATGATGTTTCAGGGGTAGTTCTGTTTCCAGGATGTTGTCCAAGTCCTTCCTCTCATTGGCCATCCCCTTGCACCAGTGTGCAGACCATGACATACATCATGACAAACAACTTTGGGAAGCTGCAGTGCCCAATAGTTTGGGTACTGCTACCATCCCACTAAGATCCTGTCAGAGCTTTGACAGGAGCAGAGCTTTGAATGGTGAGAGGGTCAAACTCCCAGTTGTGGGGCTCTGGTTCTAATTCTGGTTGCACCTTGACCTGCAAACACTAACATGGCCAATGCAGCTGCTGGCAGGGAGAGTGGTCATGTGTCATGTCCCTTTTTTAAAAAGCCTTTCCCAGTTTGAAGATTGTCTCTTTTGCCTTGCCTGTATCTTGTGAGCCCAGCTTTCATTCTGATAGAAAACTGAGGAGGCTGATTATTGATGGTCAAATCAGGGCTACTCTGAGTTTTGCCAAGGTAATGCTATTTGAGTGTGAGTCTGTATTAAATGCCCATTTAGGTCCATGGTCAAAATTATTCTTAAGTCACATTTAATCATATCAACTTTCTTAACTGAATGGCTAAATCAAGGTTCATTTTAGTTTGGGTAGGGAAGTTTGGCTGCATCTGGGCTTGCCAGCTGTTTGCCTTTTGCTGGCTTATTTTGGTTCCTGAATGGGCTGTTGTAGTGTTGGATGGCCAGGAAATCATGTCAACATATGCATGATCCCGTGACCTACCAAGAAGATTTTTGTTACCATCCACAATTTGGCATGATTTGAGCAGTTATGATGTCAAGGAACATTTGAATTATCAACTGATACATACTTTTCTGAGAAATGCTATCTGATACCCCCCCCCCCCCCCATCAGATCCAGCTGTACCAGTGTACAAATTATCCATCAGTATGCCATGCAGCGATCTGGATGCAAGGGAAATAAATAAATGCAGTACTGTGGTCAGCTACCATGCATGGGCAGTCAGGCTGTAGCTTCCACACCATGTTAACATTGCAGAGGTCAAGACCTACCTGGACCGGCGGGAGATGTCGTTCACCCTGGCAGACGACATTTACATCCGGTACCAGTCCTTCAAGGATGCTGAGGAGCTCCACAAGGAGCTGCTTAAGAAGTGTCCCCACAAGATCGACATCGGCGCCGTGTACAACCACAGGTGTGGCGGCCGGCGGCGGTTTCGGAGGGGGATCCTGCATGTGGTTGGGTGGGGGGGGGGGGGGCAGGGCGCAACTGCTCCGGTCAGTCCACTGTTAGCCGGTGACGGTCCGAGCGCAGTAGCGTTGTGGCGTAGGTGGCTCAAGCGATGCTGCCAGGCGTGACCAGCTGGGCTGCCTGATCATAGACAAGGCACAGGCATTGGCTGTTAAAGTCTTCATCAATTGTGGTCCAGGGCTACTTCGTGATGCTTGTTTGTTTTGCGAGTGCTCTAAGTTGGGGTGGCTATAAGGATCGTGTTATGGAAGGGTTGAGGCAAAATGTTAGTATATGTGTGATTGTTATTTGCAGTGTGTTAGTGCAAATGGGATGGTTAGTTGGGAGGTATTGGTATGGATGAGATGATTAGTTGGGAGGTGTTGATATGGATGAGGTGATTAGTTGGGAGATGTTGGTATGGATGAGATGATTATTTGGGAGGTGTTGATATGGATGAGGTGACTGGTTGGGAGGTGTGTGTATGGATGAGGTGTGTCATGCCCTTTGTTTTGAGTGTCATGACCTTTCCTCATCCATTCGTTTCTGTTCCAGGTCAAAGCCTAGTCCATAAGGTATCCTGATTTGCATCATGCTGCATCCTCATCCCCATAGAAATTATATTGTTACATTGTTATTATATTGTTATTTTATATAGTGACAACAATATAATTATTGTTATATTGTTATATAGTTGTATTTTTGTACCATATATAATTGTTATAACCTATATAATTGTATTCTTAATGTAATGGGTGAGTGGGACAGACAATAATTCTATTGTTTGTACTTCAAGTTTAAAAAGTTACAGGTTCAGTTTCAAGTTAACTGATTCAGGTTTCTGGTAGAACATTTGTGGCTACTTGTGACATTAAGGCTCAATGTCATGAATAATACACAGCAGATTGTTTTCTGATGTTGGTCATTATTTTTAACGAACTTTTTGACTTGCTAAAGTTAAACAGATCTAACCTATCTTAAGCCATTGCCCAAAAATTGTCATGAATCCTGATAGTGACTTTGGGTGGCTAAAGTTAGCTGGGATCCAGTTAACTTTAGCCACCACATTTTTTAAAAAATCAACATTCAACAAGCAGAGCCAACAATCTGTACAAACCAAGCAAAATAACCCATCTCTCCACTAGCTTTCCAACCAACAAGTTAAACCTGCTGACCCCAACAAAAGAAGGAGGCATAAAAATATCTAAAAATATGCTAAAGTTACCCTGAATGACGGTAGCGTTTCCGTCAGTGGGGTTGATTTGGGCTTACCATCTCGTCACTTGTTTTCCTGGCTTTCGGCTGTGATTCGTTGGCAGGTGTTTGTTTACTGGCAGTGCCTGAGAGTGGCGAAAGAAACAAACGACTGAAGCATGGTGTACGTTTGACACCATCGACGACATGCGGACAGTCATTCCAACTCCCCTGAATACGCTTTTTGAAGCTCGGATTCTGCCTTCGTCCTCGTGCCATACTCCAAAGATTGAATGAAGATACGCACCCTGCAGATTTCCCCATTTTAAACCATCCATTTCATGTCAACTCTGATCCGTGTCAGATCAGGAGGCGCTGCTGTTGAGCACCTACCATGGCCATGTAGCGTGCGTCATGTAAGGCGAGCGTGCGTGGCCCCCGACAGTCGGCAGATAGAGCACAGAGCCAGGTGGGGCAGTCTGTGATGCACCGAGCCCGTCCGCGGCCAGCGGCGGGCGTCGCCGCTCATGCCGACCGGACACCGTTGCAGGCCCCGCGAGCGCGCCTCCGTGCCCGTGTTCCAGCCGCAGGAGAAGGAGTTGGTGTTTGACATCGACATGACTGACTACGACGAGGTGCGCACCTGCTGCAGCGGGGCTGACATCTGTCGCAAGTGCTGGACGTTCATGACCATCGCCGTCAAGTGCATGGATGATACCCTGAGAAGTACGTGTGGTAAATGTATGACATGCCCACTGACACTCAAATGGCTGATTTGCGCTCGCGTGAATGAGACTGACAGCGGGAGGTGCTGTGCTGCAAGAGGCCGACGTGAAGTGGTTGACGTGTTGTCCACTAGCGCGAAGTTTGCTTAACATGCGTTGGTGTGCGGAGTGGCCCGTGGCGCCCCTCGTCTTCATTGTTGTATATCCGCCATCTGTAATCCATGCATGAATACGTCCTGCAGTGCCTTGCCAGCCTCAACCAGTTGCGGTTGGTATTCGGAGCCTGTCCGTACACACCAATGCACAGGCGCGCGCGCGCACATAGCCGAGTGGAGCCATCGCTCGCGCCGACGCCCGTCTCTGGCCGTGCCCCGCCTCTAACCTGCCGCTTGTCGCGCCCCGCAGAGGACTTCGGGTTCGAGCAGCTGCTGTGGGTGTACTCGGGCCGGCGCGGGGTGCACTGCTGGGTGTGTGACGCGGCGGCGCGCCAGCTGTCGCAGCCGGCCCGGGCGGCCGTGGCTGAGTACATGCAGCTGGTGCGCGGCGGCCAGAACCAGGCCAAGAAGGTGGTCATCGGCGAACAGCTGCACCCCATGGTCGCGTGAGTGGCGCCGTGCGCTCGGGGGGGGGGGGGGGGGACTCGTCGGTGGAGGCTGCTTCCTGCACCCTTGCTGCTGGAGGGACAAATGGGTGCGCTCCTGGTAGTGTGGCTGAGGAGGAATAGTGCACCATTGGTCGTGTGGCGGAGGGAGGAAAGTGCACCCGTGGTCGTGTGGCGGAGGAAGGATAGTGCACCCCTGGTCGTTTGGCGGAAGAAGGATAATGCTCCCCCGTTTGTGCTATCGACTCGTTGGGTTCCAAGTGCAGCAGATGACCATTCAGCCGTCCAGCGCGCGCGTTACTATGGACGAGGCTGCAGACTGTGTGAGTCTTAATTAAGCTGCTACTAAACAAATTAAGCTTGAGTGTTTCGGCCCGGCCCTGCCCGGCTGTCGCGTTTCGAAAAGGTTATGCCTTGGTAATCTGTGATCGTATGTTCACGCCACTTTCAGCCACGATATGCGCAATTTAGATACCACTCATCAACAGACACCCGCCTTGCAAAATCACATCACTTGCTGAAGTTATCTGGTCCCGTAAGTCTAGCTTTTGGCATCGTGTGCATGGTAACAACTGGCAGTTCTTACATTGTCGTGCTGTTCGTTCCACGACACGGGCCGCCTGACCGGCGCCTATGGTGGCGTCGGTGCCAATTTCGTGTGCTGCATAGCTACTTCAGTCAGCCCCAGATTGGTACATCTAGATGTGCAGGCCTCCAACGAGCTGACGTCAAGGGAATGTTCCATACTTGAAGGTGTTGAAGCAAGCATCAGATGTGATGAAAAAGCTCAGTTATAGCTGCTGATATACTTTTAAGTGGTTCTCTCTGTCTGTCTCTCTCTATGTCTCTCTCTATGTCTCTCTCTATGTCTCTCTCTATGTCTCTCTCTATGTCTCTCTCTATGTCTCTCTCTCTCTCTCTATGTCTCTCTCTCTATGTCTCTCTCTCTCTATGTCTCTCTCTCTATGTCTCTCTCTCTATGTCTCTCTCTCTCTATGTCTCTCTCTCTATGTCTCTCTCTCTATGTCTCTCTCTATGTCT
>NW_023596225.1:11219469-11239582 GCF_011947565.3 Pollicipes pollicipes | reverse complement strand
GAAGAGAAGAGGAGAGAGAGAGAGAGAGAGAGAGAGAGAGAGAGAGAGAGAGAGAGAGAGAGAGAGAGAGAGAGAGAGAGAGAGAGAGAGAGAGAGGAGAAGAGAGAGAGAAAGAGATAGAGAGGATGAAGAGGGGAGAGCAAAGAAAAGAGAGCGAAGGAGCGAAAGAGAGGGGGAGGGGAAGGAAGGAAGAGAGAAAGAGGAATGGAGCGGAATAAGTGCGTAGAAAGAGAGAGTGGACGTATTTCCATGAAAAGGCTTAACACGCCCAGTGGAAGGTCTAAGAGAAAAGGGTGCAGAGGAGATGGGATAAATATCCCCACCCCCCCCCACAACCCGCCGCATACCACCTGAAGAACCGTATGAGGTGGAAAAACGTAACTTGGGCTAGATGGATGCTGTAAATAAATATGCGGTCCTTAAAAGACGTATGTTCCTAGCTCAACAAGTTATAGGTCAAATGAGTGAAACCTATCCAATTTTGAATATTGTCCGTCGTTTTAACTTGTTATTCCGGTTATCGCAGAGCTTGTGCTCAAATATACCGGACTGGGGCTATTTCATATCGCTGACATGGCATACCATGTAGTAAGGATACGATATGTAGAATTTAGCTTCAGGTCGCTTATAAATTATCCAGTTTATAACCTATATCATGGAATGCGTTCTCCGAGGAGAGCAGCTCGGTTCTCACAACTTCTGCAAGGAGATACGGACCTTTTCAGACTAACAGTGACCCGATATGAACTCGACTGAATTGAATTCGTTGCCCATGATAACCTTATCATAAAAGGTACAGGAGTTCGCATAAGCCGCCAGTGTTGCCAGGGACATTTCCTTGCAGCAAATATACCGCGGATTCATCAGCGCCTATTTTTACACCCTCGCGCTGGCCACATTTTTTACCTTGTCGGCCTGTAATTACAAATTTTTTCGCAAAAATCTAGTTTATGTTTGCTCTTAATAACGAATGGTAATTGCATTTTGCCGACAAACAGAACGATGTACATTTCACATCTGGCAATGCAAATCCTGACAAAGACTATGAAACATGCTGCCTGCGGGAAACGTCCCCAACTGACTAAACGGCAGCCCAGTTATAGCTGTTGTGGCACCTATTGCAGCCCGTTATAGTGCGACTTCACATGGTAGCAAGTCGGCTAACATTCCTTCGCCGTATTTCAGCTGAAAGCTAGGATGAAGTAGCATGAGGTCAATAAGACATCAGATTTTGACACCAAGACATCAGAATTTGAGGGAAGGTTAGGGGAATTGTCGCTGTCGGTGTCGCTGATATGTTCCCTTCCCACTGGCAACGTGTTGGAAAATGTCTGATTTAAAATGTCTCGTGCGCTCGTCGTTTGCATCAGTCTCTCTGTGGCTGCGGCTGAAGTCAGCGGCAACATCCCGTCATGGTCACCTGGTCCAGTTTGAGAGAGCTGGGCGGGTCTGACGGCAGCTCGGGCGGCGAGGCTGGCGGAAGGAAGGGCGCTGCGCGGACTGGCAGCTGCAGTCCCTGCGGCACCAGCTCCGGCGACGAACGCTTGCCGCCTTGTGGACAGTTGTTGATGAAGCAGCCAGTGCTCAATCCCAGCTGCAGCGCCAGGGCCGCCCACAGCAACTGCGGGCAGGGGCAGGCCGGGGCGGCGGGTCAGCAGGACAAGCGCAGGGCCGCCCACAGCAACTGCGGGCAGGGGCAGGCCGGGGCAGCGGGGCAGCATGAACAAGCGCAGGGCCGCCCACAGCGGCTGCAGGCAGGGGCGGACCGGGGGTAGCGGGGCAGCAGGAGTACACGCTGCATCGAATGATTTTCAAAATGGCTCTTTCAGTACACAACTCCATGCAAATGCTGAACACTCTCTTCAAGCAGTTCAATGGCATTCAAATGTTCGCCGATTTCACATATAGACCTTCTTACATGTCGTCAGTTGTAGTTCACCATTTAGGCGTTTGCCATTTCGGCATGTCGTCATTATCCTCTGTCGCTGTTTTGTAGTTCGCCATTTTGGCATTCCACTTTTTGGCACGTCGATCTTTTACATGCCACCAATAGGGAAGTCGTTATATCACGGTCGACAAAAAGGCATTCGGCAAACTGCGAATAGACCTTGTGTCAAGGCACGCGACTTATCATGTAACAAATGACAAATAATAACACTTTCGCAGACGGATGCCACGATATGAAACGGCTATCTGCGCCGGAGGCCGCATACGTATGTGTTATGGACGCGTCTATTAACAGACAGTTCAATGCACGAGAACGCCAGCCCTTTACAAGGTTGATCCCACGGATTAAACCTAATACACTAGGGAAGTGTAACTGAGGAACAAAAAACTGTAGTGGGAGGGAATTTAGCGGTTTGAAATTGGCTTTCATGAGTTTTTGCTTTAGAAATTACCTGGTGGCACCTAGCGCGTATGGCGTGTTGGTGAAAATGGAAAATGAAAAAGAATGCTGGCGTGTTGTGATTTGCCTTCAAGCTACGGTGTGTAGATTAGATTATTCGGTAATTTTATCAATTAAGTACAAGCCATGTTGGGGGTGACCTGCCATTGCTGTGCATGATGGCTGTGGTTTTAAGTTAATGTCTCATGTCTTGAGAATGCCAAAAGAATAACGAAACGTCGACGAAATAAAAGAAACAAGAAAGAAATGTGGTGCACTTGGAATGCTTTCTGTCGCGTGAGTTTTGTGCTTGTTTTTAACGGCCACTACCAAGAAAGCAAGCATTTAATACGCAAGAATGAAAGTACATCACAGGGATCACAAACCTTAAAACCGCTGTTATTTTGAACGACTTATGTTATATGTATATGTGCATATATATATATATATGTATATATATATATATATATATATATATATATATTATATATATATATATATACGTGTGTGTGTGTGTGTGTGTGTATGTGTGCGTGCGTGTGTGTGTGGTGTGTGGGTGTGTGTGTGTGTGTGTGTGTGTGTGTGTGGTGTGTGTGTGTGTGTGTGTGTGGTGTGTGTGTGGTGTGTGTGTGTGTGTGTGTGTGTGTGTGTGTGTGTGTGTGTGTGTGGTGTGTGTGTGTGTGTGCTTTCTTTTTAAAGCGCATGTGTGTAGCCACAGCAGTCATGCATGGAACCCTTGCAGATTATATCCGCTTTTTTATAAAGGCACCTGATTTGTAAAGCTGAAGAGATGCAGTTGCAGCTCTCTCTTGCATACTGAAAAATAAATTGGGCGTATGACTTACGATTATGAGGATCGTTTAGTGTCCACAATATATGTGGCTATCTTAATTCATTTACACACAAGTCCTCAATGCATCAAAATTACAACGATAATACAGATGCATTTTAGTCAATATCAATGTTAGTGAATGCATGTGGAATGCTGTAAATGTTCATTCCACGCATAAGTTAAGAACATGGTTCCCAGCCTTTCCGCAAATACGCTTAGGCAGTTACCCTCCTGTTGAGACATCCTTTTTCCGCTTTTTTCAATCAACACGAAATGCAGGCCAGCTCTGCGTCTGGGGGACACAGTCCCAAGTTCATGTGCCTGTGAAGGGAAAGCAACCCCCACCAGTTTCACTTCGAACGTGTGAAAAAGGAAACGCCCGTCATATCAATGGCATGTATAATGCAGGTTGATGGCAACAACGCTGCTAGTTGAGCTGGCTTTTCCGTTACCAAGGGCTGATATTACCATACACATACTCGTTGCTTAATGAGCGTACCGACGCAGGGACGCAGCCCGAGCATTGGTAATTGTGGGGTGGGACACAGGGTCAACCAAGCCATTCCCCTGGGCAAGGCCCTCACCCACAAAAAGAGGTCATCGGATATGGCACACTTGATTTCGTGGGAGCCCAGCCCTTCTCAAAAGCCAGGAGTCGCCAGTAAGCATAATGCTGTTTGTGTTTTAAAGTTGATAAACTGAAGGAAGCACACCAGTGTCATTCATTTTTTTTTTAAAAATATGTAGACTCCTTCTAAGGCAATGGCACTCAGGGGCTGTATTCAAAATTGTCTGGGTTGTGTAAGGACATCCTGAACGCAGATGTAACATCGAAAAAGGCCGTATATTCGCATTCACATTAACCTGTTTTGGTCTAAGATGCTCAAATTTGTTCAGAATGAAAAAGGGAGCGAATTACGTGACCTAGTTTCGGTCATTCGTGCTCGCAAGTCTTACAAAAACCCGACGCACGGCGTTGCAGTCTCCGGAGGTCACGCCTTACGCGCGCTGTGGACCCATATCGTTAGCTCCCATCTTCATTTTCATTGTCAGAAGGCCTCGAACAACGCAAGAATCCCCTGGCCTTCGGGGTCCCGTCCCTGTCGCCGTCCAGCAGATGCTACCCTGGTCGACTCAAAGCCACTTGCAAACATTGGGCCCTCTACCAGGCACTGTGGGTCTCTGGCCTATAAAGAAGCCTTCATTGCTTTAAAGGTCCCGACCAATGCAAATAGCGGGTTCCCATCCCGGCCCTGCTTAGGAAATGGGCGCTCAGGGATCAGACCGACACGGAGCCGATTGTTCGGCGTTGGTGGTCTATGATCGAAATAAATACCGGCATTGTCCAAGGGTGTCACCAATCGGTGCAAAAGGCCCTGTATCTGATATATAATGGCCCGGCCCCGCGTTCGTGCACTCCGATCAGGCACTTGATCATCGGTCTCGAGAGACGCCTCCGCTCCTTTACGGGCCACTCGAGCACTGTCCCTGGTCGACTCTGAGCTCCTTGTCAATACCGGACACTTGTTCGGCACTGTGGTCCCCTAACTGACACAGCAGCCACTCATTGACTTAGGGGCCCCGACCAACGTAAACCGCGGATCTCGGCCCTGTCTTTGCTTAGGAAATGAGTCCTAAGTCCAAGGCCTGACCCTGGAGTGTAATATGGTGACGAACATTTCGCGTGTCGCGGTCGCTAAGATTTTACCATAGAAGTGAGTATCGTAAAATGGGATTGGTGAGGCCGAGCGGAAGAAAAATAGCGCCAATTACACTAAAAACGAAGCAACTCCCGGATTCAACCCAATTTTCTCTCATTGACATACGGAGTTCGAGTCCCCTTAAACACAACGGAAAACTACCTACCTCGTCTAATACGTTTGCCTGCTATGTCTTGGCGAAAGATGTCGTCAGGCATCATTATAATTTTGTTAAGCATCGATCGTCGAAACCAGGTTCCGTTAATAGACGTAAGGTCGATGTCATATGGTTGCAGACGTTGTTGGATGTGCACGGCTTCGGGAGCCAAGAGTGTTAGTTGATTTGTGCGACTAACAATGTCCGCCATAGAAATCCCCGCTGAATGCCGCAAGACGGGTTGCAGGCGCCTAACTCCCATCAAGCACGATGCTCTAAACGGCTATTGTTAGTGGTCATTGCTAGACGAGACCGGACGGCCTGTGATCGGTGGCTGCCTTGGTGCAGCCCTTAACGGTAGTACCCAACTTTATCGCATTAAGCCCGGGGGAACGTGAGAACGCCACAGATTGTAGCCGTGTGACGCACGGGTACAATCTGGTAATGGGTACAACCTGGTCCGTTCAACGTGGTAAATACTCCCCGCTGTGACAGATGCGCGCCCGCATTGGTGCTAAAACCAGCCTCGCACGCACCGCGCGCTCGATCGCGCCACCACGGCGAGGGGCCGTCTTTGCACGCGCTGCGGACTGAGTAGCGTACCCCTGTCGGGGCTCGCCCCTGGCAGACGTATATGAGGGTCCTGCGTGGCCGCTGAGATGAGGTAAGCCGGAAATGCACGCTCCGAGGTGAGGTAAGCCTTATATGCGAAGAAAAATATGGGGGACTGATGGGAAAACAATGAATGGGTTTTCCTATACATGCGTTATGTGAGGTGGCATCAAAGGGCATGATGGCACATGCTATGGTTTTGATGGTAATTTCATTGTTTTCTTTGATCTGCTAGCGATCAGTGATAGAAATTGATTCATAGGTATATTAGTCAAGGCCATTATAACACAAAATGTTTGCATCCGGTCTGAAAAATGATTCACTGAACACCTACAAGTCATCTGTGCCCTGATCCCTACACCCGTGTGTGTGAAATTATGGACACGCCAAATTGTGCTAAATTGTCAAGTTATTTGCGTGTAAAGAAATGTGTTTTGGGGTATATTTACCTCAAGCTACACCTGTGACATCATAACTCCTTGAAACATTGGCTCGCTTACCACTGGAACTAGCGGCACTTGTATGCCAAACTTTGAGTTCTTGGTATGTATATAAGTATGTGAGTGTATATAAATACATGAGTATGTAGGAATATAAGCTGATATTTTCCCGCGATGCCACGGCTTCGCTATACATTATTTATCCTTACACCAGACATGTTCAGCGTTACATGTATTTTTTGCAATTTCGGTCTGCATTGATTGCATTGTTCCATTGGAAATTATTTTCGTTCACAAACAATTAGTTGAATGCATGCGCAATAACATACAACATGTCAGAACTATTGTCCAGCATCTATATGCTTAATGGGCGTGGTACTTCGAATTTCTGCTTATCATTTTAAATGGGCGCAAGCAGTGATAACATTATATTTCCTCATATCGACCTGTGCGCTTAAATAACCAGATATATTTGACTGTTATGAATAGTCTTATGGTCTTCGTTTACAGACCTTAGTTGTTCAACACTTTCATGGCATTAGCATGCCTCCAACATGCTTTCAAAGAAATATTTGTGATCTCACATGCCTGTTTATGACTTAGACCCAGTCATTGAATAGTAGATAGTAAAATATGAACTTTTCAAAATCTCTGCAAACGCTGGCAATAGAAAGGTACCAAAATTACCAGTCATCCCAGCTCCCTCATCCTAACACCTGATACCGTGCAAAAAAGGTTATGGCTGCACGAGTTACAGACAGCCAAGTCAAAACGTCTCGGTGACCACAACCGAACATGCGCTTAGAAATACACAACCCATATCATCCGTATAGTACATTGGGCTCCTACATCTTTGGACCCGATATCCGGTGCGTGGAAAGGGCCTCCCGAAACTTGACGGTTGGGATGGAAGGTTTCGAAGGCCCGTGCCGAGTATTAGGTTTCAAGGCGATTTGCTGCAGGACATCCGTACTCTAACCATTGTTCCGCGGTAGGTGTGCCTCGCATTAACCGTACCACGTTTTGCAAAGAATACTTGCAATGGGTGTTTATTAGGGGTCCAAGCGCGGTCATATTATCTCAAACGGTCTCAAACTTAAAGTGAAGCAATCACAACCACTGAGTCGGTGACGTTAGCGATGACGAGGACTTTGTGGATCCCTCGTCCCGTCAGACCGTCAGACCTGTCGGCGCCCGCCGTGCCCCCCCCCCCCCCCCCCCCCCCTCCCGCGCCTGTGGCTGACACAACGGCCGATGCACGCAACGCCCTGTCGGATCTGCTAATCAAGATGCAGGAGTCCATTCTTCACGATCTGGACGATCACCCTGAGCAAGATCCGACATGGAACAAAGACCTGTCGGCATTCATGACGGTCTGGTGCGCCGCCACGTTCTCCGTCGCCTGCCAGAGCCGACTCTGCTGCGCAGCGCCAACTAGATCAGAGGAAAAACGTGGCCACCATCCCTGTCCTTCGGCCGAAGAGGCGAAAGAGCTGTCCACTTCGCGGATGGAAGTGGGTGTTCGCCGGTCATCCTCCGAAGACCGAAAGGGGTGGCCACCTGTACCGTCGGGATTGGGGACAGCGTCGTGACGCAGCGCCGCACAGATTGCAGGGCTGCGACGAGCAAAATCGAGCGCAGAATATGTCCTGTCAAGTTGATGCCGTGAAATGGCAAGTGTGGTGGTTAAACAGACAACGCACCATAGAAAGTCCTCATGCAGACTGTCTTCTCTGATTTCAGTGCTTTGATCATTGCATGTACATCAGGCGCCTTTTTGTAGGAATACCCGGGCCTTTCAGTATATTGCTTTGGCTATAGACTAGTGGGGCTTTACCGTCTGAGGCCTTTCTAATCGTTCCAAGCACAGACTTCGAGGTGATGGCATGCATTTAAGGCTAAATGTGTTAGAGCAAGTGTGTAAGATATCCGATGTTTGCAGGGTACTGAAGAGTGGAGGTGACGTGCACAGGAACCTGCAATGCTTGTCGTGGGGCATCCAGCCGCTCGCTGCATGCCTGTCCCGAGTGCCGGCCCGACTCAGGCTGTAACTGTACGTAGGGCTGGGAAGGAGTCCGATTTGACGCTGCGCGGCCTTTGTCTTGCTTGTGACTACGGAAGCGGGATAACTTGATGCGAGGGTGTGTGATGATGGCATTTGATGATGTATTTGATCGATTGACGATGATGATGTGTTTGCCTGAGGACGGGAAACTGTACACCGTGCTTGATGCTGTACTCATCGGCGGCACAAATCACTTGTACAGCTTGTGAATATGATATTATTGTGTTTGTGAGAAGTCTTTTGGACGTGGTGAGTTATACCTGGTTTAGACGGTGTGCTTTGTGTGTGCTAAGATGTGTCCTGTCGATCTGAATACACGTGCATGACATGCTAAAGCTGATGATCTTGTTTATGCCACCGTCCACGATGTGCATGTCTTCGAGTGTTTAATCGGCATATTGTACGAGGACCACTGGACCATCGCAATGATAAGTCAGTGACGTCCGGTCCAGTTCACAATCTCATTTAATGCCTAGGTCACTAAAAGAGTACAGCCGATACGGTTCCAAGAAATGATGGGAGGTGCCAGTTGACGCAGCGCGAGGCCTGTCTGCTCCAATCTGGATCCCGTACAGTAGGTATTCTCGTGGAATCACCCGGGATGCCGGTTTTGCGTCAGTCTTTATACAACCCGCGACAAGAAATATGCCAGAAATATAGGACATCTGTATAAATATTATGGTTTGAATTATGTGGCTTGGGAGAACGGGTGCTCGGGAACGTGTGCCATGATTAATGCTTTTTAGCGGTCATATAATCCCACCACAACACTGGTTTCGCCAGATTTGTTAAAGGAAGGATTGAGAACCGGATTTATTAACCTGGGGCACCGTAATTATTAATGAAGCCCAAAGGTGCTAAATGAATGTAATTGAGTCTAACATTAAGTATAAATGCCCATTCTCTTCTTATGTGGGCCTCGTTGTTTTGCCGGTCCAAAAAGAAAAGTACATTTAGGTTCATGTGTTGGCATGTTTTCCATTCATATCGGGAACTGTGCGGCAAAAGGGGGCCAGAAATTGGGAAGAAGTGTAAAGATATTGGATTTTCCAAGATCCTTCCATTTCGCGGGATTTTCATTAGCGTGATGTGTGATTTTGTAGGGATCCATATAAATATGGCAAAGTAAGGTGAAAGTGGGAGAAGGAGGAGGGGGCCGAGCGTGCGCCCGTGGGCCCAGTTGCGATTTGAAAGGGGCCGGAGAAGTCGAGACCCAAACCAAACGTAATCTTAAGCTCCTGAACCGCGTAACGATCTTATGGCCATCGGACGGCTCTGTGCGACGCCTAAACTATTTACAAAAAAATACAGAGAAGCAATAGAAAGAAGCAAACACAGAATAAATTTGGGGAAGCTCTGCCGCATTCCCATCACATTCATCCAATACTCGCTGGGCAATGCAGGTTTAGTGGCCTGAACTTCCATGTTTCAAAGTAAGGTTTTTCGGCGTTCTTGAAAGTTAGTCGAAGATTCACAGGAAAATGTAAATGTATTGACAAAAAGATGTACCAAATCCATTTCTTGTCGTCCCCGATATTTTGTGAGACAAGACAGTTGTGCCAGAAGATCAATACCTGGACGGTTTCGGTCACCACTATTTCTAACACTGCTGACAGTAGTTGCTGGGAAACATATGCACGAAAAAGATGCCATCCCCCTGATCTAACACTGCTGACAGTAGTTGCTAGGAAACATATGCACGAAAAAGATGTCATCCCCCTGATCTGACACTGCTGACAGTAGTTGCTAGGAAGCATATGCACGAAAAAAGATGCCATCCCCCTGATCTAACACTGCTGACAGTAGTTGCTAGGAAGCATATGCACGAAAAAGATGCCATCCCTCTGATTTGTATGGAATTTTTAACTGAAATAGCCAGCTGGGAGATCATTTGGTGCAGTTCACAGCGTGCTCTTCTTAAAGGGATTGTCCCACACTGGAAGATATTGAAGCAAGCATCAGATATGATGAAAGAAGCTCGCTTATAACGATCAGTATACTTTTAAGTGAAAAGGACGGCTCTAGACCACACGGCTTCTCTGTCTAGTAAATTTACCCCCCCCCCCCCCAATATGTCATTGATAACATTATCGTACCGTGCACAACATTGATTGAGAGCAAGTTGACGGCCGTTATATCTGAAAATGGTGCTAACGAGCGCCGTATATGAATGGCTCGACAATTACATTTATATCCGTCACGGTCGCCGCATGCCTTATGGAATGGCAGGATTTCAATTACGTTATTATAGCGTCATGGATGCCTGGATGACGTTGAAATTGCCCCACCGAATTATTCTGCACACATTTGCAGGTGTGTAGTTCAGAAACTAGAAAAAACCTTAGGTCTTAAGAAGAGCAACAAGGCTGTGAATTGCACTGAATGATCCTCAAGATGACTATTTCGGTTCAAAACCCCACGCAAATATGGACGTTCCTTAAACCTTTGGGATAAAGCACTGGCGGTGATAATTTGTGGAGTATGGACTGTAGCGTAGTGTACTAATGTCGCATAGAAGCTTGGCTGAGGAAGAAGCATCGCTGAAAAGCAGACTGTCCAGGTAAGCTGTGCTGTTGCCAGCATATTAAACTTTAAAAAGGCTTACTGGATTGAGTGTAGCCGTTTTCCAAATCTATTGTCTTTTGCCAGTACAGTTGGCGAGTATGGATCATTAATCCACACGATGTGCTGCATAGTTGTCCGTGCACTCGAGCCAGGGGCGAGGGGATTGGAACTGGGCAGCTTGGACCTCATTGACTTCAACTTAAGTGGAGTAGCTTTGTGAAAGCACGCAGTCATTAAATCCGTGGGCATGGCAGGTGGGCATGGCAGCTTTTAAAGTAAATACGTGTGTTCTTTTAACCAAAAAGCCAGTCATTTATCGAACTGTGAATTAACAATGCTCATATTTATTTTTGCACATCTAGTGCTCCACTCTTCTTCACGGCTACCATTGACGTAACAATTGGTGAGCCCCGCAAAGTTTTCAGAGATCTACTAACAATATGACAATTATTTTTCTTGCGTTCCTACTTGTTTCAGTTACACCATTTTGTATTTATTCATAAATTGTTCAATCTCATGCAATAAGTTCACAGTGTGGTAAAATCCTTTCCTAAAATCCTTGGTAAAATCTTTTCCTTCCAGAATTATTTTCTACAATTGTTTACGGCCCGAAAGCAGTTATACCGCATCGGCTACTCACCTGGCTTACATTGCACTTGTCTATGTTCTTATGACATTTTCCACTGATAATTTATAGTTGCCATGGGTGACAACATCGGTGGATGGGGAGGCAAAGGAAACGTGTCCCCAGTTTAGCCGATGGCATTTCACAGCCCACACACTATTTTCCACAGGACTCACGGTTTTATATTTTTCCGTGCAAAATTGCTAGTGTTAGGACCATTTTTACCGAACGTGAATAAGTTTTGCCCGATTTTGCTTTGCTCAGTTAACCCCAGCCATAGCTCAAAATTGTTGCCATCACTCAACGTCGGGTAAAGCTGGGCTGCTCAGGACAAAACTGTTTGTGGCAAGGTGGAGCTAGACACGTCAAGTTACATTACGTGGTTGTTCTCGCCACCACGACTGCCGAGGCGGATATATTTGATATAAGCGTGTGGGTTGGGCATGGATGACGTCAGCAAAAACGGACATTTGTGATCGCCACAGCGTACAGGGTTAATGTTTTGTGAGCAGTGCATTATTGGATTTCGAAAGATGTGCGTGATTAAGCCACGGAATATGTCGTAGGTCTATACCTGCTTTGTAAACAGAGCCTTGCGAGTTGCAACAAATTGAGCACCCAAGTAAACATTGGTTCCCATAGCCAAAGAACGAAAAATACAAGCCATATCGGGCGTTTCGTTGAATTCACTTCATTGCATATCTTCTTCCCTAAATAAAATATTTGTCATTTGCCGGACCATTTACTGCACAAGCATTGTTGCCGTTTGGTATGTTAGGTACCTTACGTGGCAATGTCGGAAAATGTCTAACAAGTGAAGTGTATTAGTTTCATGGTGATGAGCAGGGAGTCCAATGATATTTTTCCCGTGAGAGCGGCTACTTCAAGTCAAAATTCTGAACTATTCAAAACATTTTTAGAAAACAAGTACTACAGGTCAAATCGTGCACGTCCGATCTAACAATAAGCAGCCAAATCGGACTAAACAACTTATGCTGCACAAGAAGTCCAAAAAAGGTGGGGTACTCCCTTCCCTCAATCACGTCTTTATTGGAGCGGCGCCCACAGGACGGCCGCCTCGGCGCCGAGCGCCGCCGCGGGCGGGCCGGCGCGGCGCGGCCGCCGGCCACTGACCATCATCCCGTCTCGGTGCGGCGCGAGGGCGCTGGTACGGCCGGCTGTCTTCGGAGTGTCGGCGCGCCTCGGGTCGGTCCGCCACGTCTGCCGGCCCGCTCGGCGACTGCGGCAGCCACCGCCGCACCGGCCAGGTATACCGGCCCCGCTGCCACCTCCGGCCCGCCGAACGCACGATCTGCGCAGGCCCACCGCCGCCGGCTCTGCCCGGCAGCCACGCCTGAAGCAGCGTCAGCCCCCTCTCGCCCCACCCCGCCCAGAAGACACCTAGGCGGTAGCGTGCTGATGCTCCATTCAAGAACAGCGAGTTGCTTGCCGAGCTTTTGAACCAAATCGTTTTAAGTGTCGTGAACACGGTCTGCAGTTTGGTCTGTAGCGCGTCCTAAACATGGTGTCAAGCATGATTGCCGGCGGACGTATGATATTATGTCACAGCTTGTTGCATGCTACACATCGTCCCAGACGTTGAAAATGTCACTGTATGACCATATTTGCCTAAGTACTGGAAGCGTACAATACACCGACAGCTTCACACAATCGCCGTGAGGGGATACGTAATATGAGTAAGCGCCACTTTATTCCGATCGTAAGCTGTGTTTTTGAGGAATACATGGACAAAGTTCTGCGCGAATGATATATTTCCCGTCCATTTCCGATGACTTTTTGTTACAAAATCACCTCCTTTTTAATCCAAAGTTTGATTCTATTCCATCTCACTTTCAATCATTTTTTCTTAGTTTGTACTATTTCTGTTGGCAGGAGTGATTCCAGACTTGGGTGAACAATCGACGCTGCTGTCTTTGCACCATTTTCACTCACTACGAAGCCAGGGTGTAGCTCCTTGTCCAGTTGGAAGGGAGGAGGCTATCAAGTCACTACGGTAGTCATCACCGCCGTCGGCAGCCCGGCTACCGGAGCTTCAATGGCGAAGACAAAAGACAGATCTCGTGATATGGTGCCACGTTTTATGATCCATGGCTCAATAAATGGGTGATACGAAGACACCCATCCCACTGCAAGTCAACTCTACACAGAGGTAGAAGTATATATGGCTGCAATGATGCCTGGTTCGCAGTTTTCGCACGTCGACGCCCATAAATATCCAAATGACCTTATCAGTCATTTCTGATACTGCCACCATGTCACCTGCTTCCTTTGTAATGCTGCTGATTAACAACTCACTTCACCCGAATGACAAAATACGTCTCGATTTTTCTTTATCGCGATACTTTCAACCCGAATAAAAGATGCCAGATAGGGCGAAATTAAGTACATGAACTGCAACGTAAAACAAGAAATACACTTAATGCACCACGTGAGCCAAATTTTAAGTCATAATTCATATCTGACAGCCGGTAACTACAGGCAGCGTTGCGCAGGTGCCACAATGGCGAATGCTTTTTTAAATTTTAATGGATGATCTGTCCAGAAGTTTTGCAAGAAACTTTCAAGGCAATACGCACTGCATTACACTGACAGTATGCGTTAGATGTTGGCCAAAAATTTAATAAATGCCGAAGCAACGTGATAATGGGTGCCGAAATTACGCTATGTCAAGGTGTGCGTATGGGAGGGGAGCTTGTTGCATGCACCCCTTCTTAAAATTATAAGAACTACCTGGCCATTTATCAAAAATCGCACGACATTCGATTTTTCCGAACAGATCAACGCTCTTAGAAGTGAAAGCATTAAACATTGTTGATAGGGGGCAGGCGGAGGTGCAACAGGTGTGTCAAGTGGTACTCGCCGCGTGTGCAGGTGATGTGTGCTCCACCATCAATGCTGCTGGATGAGGGGCACCCCGCAACTGAAGGCTGAAACACCGGGTCCGTGGAGGATTTGAGCCCATTCGATATCCCTGCTTGGTCTGAGTGCTGCCTGAGATGGTGTTGCCGGCCCCACACGCAGACCTCTTCACCCATGCACTTGGTGGGCTCTGATGACAACGGGATGGACTGCTACCGGCAAGTTCGGTGCGCTGCTGTGCCGTGTGGGCAAGAGTATTTGTCAGCACACATCACATCCACACCTCTTCGCCATAGGCGCGTGGGTAGTTCGTGGCATGAAGGTGCTTGCACCCGCGGTCCCCCTCTTCAATGGTTCGCATCTGACACTCAAGCGTGTTTGCTTCCGCGCAGGCTTCGACGACCTCAACAGGTAGTGACGCAAACCTCGCCAGCTCCACATACTGGGTGGCCTGCACCGATTAATTATTGCGCAAGAAATGACGTCAAACGCAACATTTGGTGCCTACCGCTTATATGTGGGCATATATTTTTTTACGAGATCAGGACATTGAGCGGCTCGAGACACATGTCAGCACAATTGGTACCGCTGTGCTTACTGCAACCAATGACAGGTAATGGGGCAAGGCACGTTGGCTCTTGGTGGACGTTAGCAGATGCCGTCTACTTTTGGACACATAGAAATTGTGGTGTTATTGAGTTACTGTTTGAGACACATCCACGCAGCACAAGCACATCTTGCATAGGTTCACAATGCTGCAGCTCGCCAGATAACTGCATTTTCGTGCTCGAAGATTGCGAAGTGTTTTCCAGCCGCCTGAGCAGTATATACAAACCGACTTGAATCGATATCAGGTATGCAGAAGCTATGCACTGATGCTCTTCAGTATTGGAGCCTCTGATTTCATGTCAATTGAAATGCAAAGCGTAGACCACCAAATTTCACATCTTCCATTCGAAGCATTGGTTATAGAACGATTCGTCGGAGCGATATCCGAGAGTTTCGTGCATTGATATGTCTCTATTGCAATTCGGTATTAGGCGGAGTCTGGAGTGGCAGGATCTCTTGCACCTCAAAGGCAGGACAATACAAAGCACAATACAAAGTGCGTTCGGGTCTCCGCATGCGACTCACAAGCCAAAAATGTGCTAGCCATTCTGCCATTGGCCGTTCATATTTTTCAGACGCCTACTAAAGAATAATAAGATTTCAAGCGTCCGGCCGCCTACGCTGGTGAAACTCACCAGACAGCGATTACTGGCCGAGGACTTGGGCGTCTGCATTCCATGTGACAATTTCATGCATGGATTCCTGCACTCCATGTGTCGATAAATGAACACCACAGAAGTTGAATGGCGCTGGAAAGAAATATACCCTTGGGAAACGTTCGGCGAAGACCTCTCCGGACGACAGGATCATGTGGTTATTAACACGCGCGCGGGTGGCCGGCTAGATACTCTTTGCTCGGGTGAGGGTTCATTTTGACCCCCTGAGATCTCGGGAATTGAGAAAGCTAGAGACACCAAATTTACTGGGCGTATTGACCTGTACGTTAACTCACTTAGGTCAAAGCTTGATATTCTTAGGTCATGACCGTTGGGTCAAATAAGGTCAAATTCCAGGTTGGTCTCCAAAAGGGCCCCAGAACCTAGCTAACCGTTTCTAAGGAAAAGGTCGCATGCTCATTTTAGGTCAGTGACAGTGTTTGACATTTTGAAGGTCATGGTGGTCAGAATCATACAAAACTCTTTAAAGTGTTGCGTGTGAATAAGCGACAAAGATTACGCTAGTCCGTATGTCTCTAAAAACAAAATGTTGCCCTGGGTCAGCTTAGGTCAATGGCCTATCCTGAGCTATAAGAAGTCCATGGAAGATGTATAACACGGTTACTGCGATCAATGAATTACAGATGATCACCAGAAACTACCCCATACAGCAAGCCCCAGAGTGATAAAACAGGTTGGCTTTGACCTTGGTCTGACCTTCATACCTGACCTTAGGTCAACGTAATTTGCTCACTTAATATTTGTGTTGCCTAAGAAAGTATGTCAGAGATGTATGGCTTCGTCTGACTCTCTGTTATTACATCAGATTGAACGATTTCCTAGAAACTGACCTCGCTGAAACCATGACCTGACTTTGACCTACCATAGGTCAGCGACCTTGCAAGGTACATCTATTTTTTTAAATCAAACGATCCGCTATTTGACTGTCTACGGCTATGCGACATTTGGTGCGGCTGTGCTGCGCGGTTCGGAAACCATTCTGGAAAAGCCTTTGAGGGGGGGGGGGGTCAATTTGACCCCCACCTGAGCGCGTTTTTATCTTAAAGGGAGTGTTCCATATTTGTGTCAGGTTTCGAAATGAAATAGGCATTTGGAAGATCATACGGTGCAGATCACAGCCCTGCCCTTCTCAAGACTTCTAGCTTCTGAGCTAAATGCCCGCAAAGATAGGGGACTATTTTGGGGAGAGTATTTTAAGTTTACCCTGACATTCATGACGTCATAATAACGTCATGCAGGTCCTGCCGTCCCAAAAGCCTTGCGGCGATCAGGACGTAATCAAACAATGTCGTTTCGAGGAGCATTTTAACTAAACAGAAAAATTGTGTTGTGTAAAGCAGTCTCGTCTCCTTAGACGCATATTCATAGTCATAAGTGTCTTGTTTAATCACATCCAATATCTTCGAATGTGAAACATTCCTCTTAAGGCGATAGCATGACGCCGTTAGGTAATCGCTGGTGAGTAGCTGTATAGCCTGTCTGTCACCACCTCTAGACCGAGAAACCTAGCGTGAAGTGCGCTATACATGCGCGAGCAAAATGGTAAGGTACAACAGAGATTTGCGTACGCAATTTGTATTACTGCATGGACTGGCACAACACAATCATCGTGCATCCAAGACGGTCGGACAACAGCGTGACGGCACGTGCTGCAGCGCTCCCGCCTCTCCGAACGCCGTCTAGACCGTGGGGTAGGAGGCCTGGGTGGCGATGCCGCACTGGTTCGTGTGGTTGCGCGTCATATTTATGAAACCTTCCTCGCCCCAGGAGCGGCCCCAGGAGTTCTTCACCAGCCAGTAGTCGCTGCCGCCCTCGGTACCGTAGCCGATGGCGAGCACGCCGTGGTCAAGACGCGAGCTGGAGCAGCGCGCCTCGCTGTAGACGCCGCTGTGGTACAGCTGGAACGACTGGTGCGAGGCGTCGATAGCTACCGAGATCGGGCCGACGTTGGAGACGGCATCCTCCAGGTCCGACTCGGAACCCGAGCGCACGTCCACGTACGACGAGAGCGAGGCCACGAACTTGCCTTCGTCCTCCTTGCAGTGGCCGTTCCTGGCAGTGTACGGGTACGACGACTCGGACTCGATGCCGCCCTTGGCGCGGATGTACTTGAAGGCTGAATCCATGAGACCACCGTTGCAGCCCTGGTTACCGTAGTGCCCCGAGCAGTCGACCAGCTGCTGCTCGCTGAGCGAGGCCAGCTCGTTGCCGGCCATCTTCCAGGCGGCCTCCAGTGAGCCAGTGGTGGAGAAGGCCCAGCACGAACCGCACTGGCCCTGGTCCTTGATGGGTGTGACGACGCCCTGGTCGCGCCAGTCGACGGTGACGGCCACGGCCTTGCCAGTAAGCTGGTGAGTGGCGTGAGGACGGCTGCTCTGCGCCACGTAGCCCTTGTAAAGCGAACTGAACTCATCTGTGGTCAGATCGGCGAACTTGTTGAGCGCCACGGTGAAGGTGTGCTTGCCCTCGGCATACTCAGCCATGTGCTTGTCGACGAACTCCTTGTTGTCGGCGTACACCTTCATGCGGTGGAACTCCTCAATGATGTTGGAGTAGGTCTTACCGTGGGTGGACTTGAAGGCCTCCCACTCGGCACGCTCCACGAAAGCGGAGGCGGCCCCCACGAGGGCGACGATCAGGAGGAGCTTCATGACTGCTGCGGTCGCAGAGGAGGCAGATGCTTCACCGAACGCGCCGGCCCGTTTTATACGAAAACGTTATCAAGCGTAACAAAGGAAACGCACCCCAGCTGAGCGTTTTGTGGGAGAACACGCCCGAATCGCATTCAGCAGATGTTTTCGAATTCCCAAATACCCACGGGTGCGCGGGAACGAGAGAAGCAGCAGCGGAGGGCGTGTCAGTCAAACAAACACAGACATCGCCGCACACACGCGGAGCACGTACATGGAGGTCGCGACCCCAGCCTCCGTGCCGTCTGATAGCCGACGGTGGCGCGCTGTCGCGTAGCCCGACAGCTGCTCCCGGGCACAGACTCAGACGCAGCGGTTTGTTCTCCGCCACTCTGCTGGCGATGCCGGCCGGTCCCCAAATCCCAGCCGCTCAAAAGGGACGCCTTGGCATGGAGAATGGCGTGACAAGTCAGTGAAATATTAATGGAGCCGCTCATTCTCCACGCAGTCGGGATCAGTTATGATAGTTCGAATAAACGTTGCTGAAGTGATGGCGGTGCAGCAGCAGCAGTCATGTTATGTAACCCATCAAAACCAGTGAGCAATGAGCACATCGTTAGATGTCGTTTTGGGTTGCATATATATATGCAAAGCGATAGGCAGTACAAACTTGATGGCAAGGACAGCGGTCTCTATCATTTACGTAACTGTCAACGTTTTGATGCATTTCGTATCATCCAGACGAGGATACAAAGGCACAATGGCGAATTTCACATTCATGATTTCAATTTCACAAAACTTTCGCAGTACATTGCGTGTCTGGTATGACATGCTCCACGTGTAAATGGTACAACATGCACCGTCCGACATCTTAGAAGAAAGTTCGCACTACCACATAAGTCATGGCAGCCATGATATCTTTATTATTGACGGCAAGTCAGTCAATTATGTATAGTCAGGTCTTATGCTTTTTATGCGTCTTTATATGTTTTTTTCCAAGCTGTTCTGTTTGCGCGGGGAGAGGTCGAGTTTCATTAATTTAACTGTGGCCGATGCCATGCCTAGCGATGTCGGTTAGATATACTTTTATTTCATTGCATCCTTACCCCCTAGTCCTAATGATGATGCGCA
Source organism: Pollicipes pollicipes (assembly GCF_011947565.3). NCBI lineage: Eukaryota > Metazoa > Arthropoda > Thecostraca > Pollicipedomorpha > Pollicipedidae > Pollicipes > Pollicipes pollicipes. Next base: position 11,220,273 of record NW_023596225.1, on the reverse strand, counting down.
ATGTTTCGAAGCGTCGACAGTTACCTCAATGCAAGGGCCTGTTGCTCTTGCCGTCAAGTTTTGACTGCTTTTTGCTATTTGGGAACTCTTATTTCTGCTATGTGCTATATAATATTCTTCGGTATTCATCGTTTCGAATGCCTTTCAACCTATCCTTAAAAGCAATGCAATGGTCTTTGGTTCATGTCAGCAATTCACACACCTGAAATCATGACATACAATGCCAGCATGTTAACAACAAGCCTTCTATTAAATAGGCGCATTACCATTGTCTTCATACAGACCTCCGGCAATCATCCAACAATCCTGCAACAGTCCTACGGAACGCATCATTAACACTATGTGCCGTGACCTACAGCATGCACCATAACAGATTAAAGCTACTTTTCACTATATCAGCGTCAGCGTTAATTGCCGCTGTTGTTGAGATGTTGCTCCAAAAGAGATAAGTCAAAGGTTTGATTAATTTCCATGCTTAGTACTAGTGTATGGTCGTGATTGTGTAATGTTTTCATGATGCTTTGCGTCGTTTTCGTCGTTTTCATGATGCTTTCAATGCTTTCTTGCGTCGTGTGATGATGCCAGAAACTGAGCATTTTGTGCGAACATTTGGTGGGTGACACGGGTACCATGATCGTGTTGCATATGACCTTTTGATACCATCCGCCGTGAGATGCAAAATGAGCCGTCGCTATATATATATATATATATATATATATATATATATATATATATATATATATATATATATATATATATATATATATATATATGTATATATATATATATATCTCTCTCTCTCTC
>NW_023596225.1:11165415-11219369 GCF_011947565.3 Pollicipes pollicipes | reverse complement strand
CCGGCTGCCGGACGGGGTGGCCCGGCGCGCGCTAACACGCCGAGCCCGACTGCACACTGCAGGAGGCTACTGATTCTCAGCAATGGCAAATACGGAAGCCAAGCCGACCGACACGGAAACGATAATCCGTCAGGCTAAACCAATAATAGGCGGCCCTAATAGGCACGGGAGAAGACATTTATAGTCGTATACCTACAACAGCGGCGCTACACCACACGCACACACAACACGCACAAACACCCCACATACGGGCACGCCATTCAAAAACAGGCTGCTTCGTTAGCGCCCAGCGACGGGGCGGTGCTGGCCTCATGCCATGGGGCCGCTCATGTCATTAGGCGAGGCTTTGTTGGGCGAGTAGGCGGCCGACGTTACCGACGGGACCTGGCTGAACAGCGGGCGCTGAAACGGCGAGGGCAGGGCGCGATCACGGGACGCGCATAAGGGGTCGAGGACTGTCACAGGCCCAGGAGCAGGAGCAGACGATCCCCTGGGGCGGGCACGGACACAGCGGCAGGATGGTGCGTGGTTCAGGTCACATCCAGTTTAACAGAAAGGGGGTGTATCACATTTGAAGGCAATGATGCAAGCGTCCGATACGATAAAATACGCTCCCTTGTAACCACTGGTAAGCTTTTAAATGTCAAAATACTCTCGACAGCATAATTTAACTATCTAGAAAAAAAACTCATAGGTCATCGTTTGATTACGTTACGTTAGAAATTACGACCCCTAAGTCTTTTTCTTCCTTGATCTGGTCTTACTCCCGGCCTCACATTTGATGGCTAATACCCTCACTGGTAAAACTACCCAAAATGCATCACCTTTAATTTAGCATGACTGAATGACATCTGCCGTAGAGAAGCCCATTTCGCTAGTTTATTCAAGCCAAGTTGAGTTTGGTTCATCTGATCAGTATTTTTCGACAGCCATACTAATTCAATATCGCCAGCAAATGTAAGCACCTTACTTCCTAATGCATCTGTAAGATGGCCCAGTTGACTAATCTATTGGATTGGATTGATTGGACTGGATGACTATCTTATTGCGCTTGACGCATCAAAACGGTCGGAGGCCAGCCGACAACATACGATGCCGCAAATCGTGCTGACCTACGCCAGAACGAATAACTCCATGACCATATCTATTTTGGCCTTGGGCACTACATAGCCAATTAGATGCTGACAAACGCGTGACGTTTACTTCGCGTCATGATTATCCGGATGACATTGACAGAGTTCGCCCGAAATAGACCGCACAAGTCTGCGGCCGTCAAACTCGGAAACCCGAGGGTTTTAAGACTTAAAAAAGCATGACTGCGAACTGCACAAAATGATATTCAAGTGGCTACTGGAGTTCAAAACCCCATACAAATGTGGAACGCTAACTTCAAAATAAACTATATATACTACGTTCGAGATAGTGTAATATCTAAGGTGTGTTGCTTATTCGTGGTGGCCCAACTGCTTGCCCCCTCGCTGCCATGAATAAGCAATAGACCGCCGCGATGACAAGGGACCTCAATGTTCTAATCGCGGAAGAAAAGGGTAGTCCTACAAGGATCGTGTAAATACGAGAGGGACTGAGGCAAGGACCACTTGTTTGTTTTGTCATGCATTTCTTTAATCGCCCACGGCCGTGCCTGGCAGCAAGCCAGAAACGGAAAACCACGACGTACTTCTGGCCACAGCCAGAGGGCGTGGCTAGGCTTGACGTGGTATGCGCTATTTACCAACCGACCAGAAATGGCAGAAATGTTCCAGCCTGCTCACGACATAATTGTGGAGGATTTGACCTCACCTGCATCGTAAAATATCCGGTTAAGAACTGAGCATTCCTGTCGACATTGGACGGACTGTTCGGATTCGGCATTCGCTGAGCGATCGAGCATCGAGCCCTCTGTGTACGTATGTATGTGTCGAGCTCTCGAGGTAGTATCGACCTCTCTAGGTATGTATCGCGCTCTCAACGATCAGTACTGAATACAATCACTTTGCAGAAAGGTCGCGCAACGATCGACACGCTGCAAAGTAGGAGGTCATGAGAACCTCTACCGCAAATTGTCGAAATGCCCGTAACTGTCCACATTTGAGTTTCAGCATTGAAGTATAGCACTAGTCTCCAAATAGCAGTGTCTGCTGAGATCAAACTTCGGCTATATATGTCTTGAGTTCAAGATTGCATGGTTCAGTAGGCGGTGTTTGATTGCGAATGTCATCCACTCCGCTGAGCCACAACGCCTTAACAACTGGTACAAACATATAACACAAGTCGCTTCAAACGCCTTACAATGGTACTTCCCCGCCCACGTTCATCATATTATTCAATTGTTATCACCACAGCCGAACAAAAAGTTCGCGTCCATACCACCGTTACTGACATAACCACCTCCCACCGGCCAAGACGGCACCAGCGCCACCTGTCCACAGGTAGCACCCCTAGCGGTCGTCGGCGGTACTCACTTAAGGCCTTGCCGTCCTTCCAGTGAGTTATCCGCAGGACGCCCGGCACGTCGGCCGCCGCACGCTTCGCGTCCGGCTTGATCGCCTGCCGCAGCATGCGGGCGGCGACGGCAGAGTACTGCAGGTAGCTGGCGAACACAGCCAGATCAGCACGTCGTCAGTCGCAATCAGGAGGCAGGGCAGAGGATGAGTTGCGTGAACCATTCACTTCCAATTGTCGAATTACAACAACGTATGCGTTATAATTTCAAAATCGCAGGTCAATAAAACACATGACAGCATGGACGTCATCAGTGCAAAAATCCAGCCGCAGGCAGCCAGTCGTGTAAATTGGATGGCATGGCTGCTGTCAGAGGTACGAAATGACTGCAATCTCGCAGCATTCGTTGGACGTCAAAATCACTTCTGCTCATCCAGCCACTACATACACGCAAGTTGCCAAGAAAGTGCATTGCAGCCGTTTCTCTGCGGTCTGCAAAACAAAGGGAACATATGGATACATTTATCTGTCATAGTGGTGGACTGCTGATGATGAAATGCAACATGCGATCCATTTACATCAAGCCCATGCTCATTCAGTCAGCACAGCATCATTTCATCACTGCCGGAATAACTGCAACAAGGCGGTACAGTGTCTTGCGCAACGACAGTACACAAGCTCATGGACATCAAGTGGGCAGGTAACCGACCGCAATTTGTCGTCTTCCCTCTCTTTCACAACAGGTCGCCGCACCTGGCTGCATAATTCAATATCACTGCCTTCGCGCACGCCTACGGAACAATGCATCGATACGTTAACGGTGAAACATGCTTCATCGCAATTTCAGGTGCGCTCTTTCATAAGTGCGGCAACAGCAATACGCGTAGGCGGTTTTTTCGGATCCACCTGGCGCCATGCAATTTATACTCTTTTCCGACACTTGATCAGTATTGATCACGACCGTGCCAGCACGGAGCTTGCTCCAGGATCAGCTTTGTTCCTCAAGCAAGGCTATTAAACCGTATCCAGAAGTAGACGGGGACAGAGCGACGTGCATGCCGCCGTCAGGCAGCACAACAGTTTAAGGCTCTGAGGTTCGATCTAGATTCTTACAAATGCAGTGCATTGAGTGTGGTTACAATTATTCACATATGGTAGGATTTTACCACATGCTACTAGTCCGCATTATTTGGGAGATTATTGGCCCAAGTGAACTAGATACTTCCTGGTTTCCGACCCCTCTTCTCATGGAAGACATCCGACAAACTTAATGGCAAATTGTGAGTCGCTGCAGGCCAAACACCTTGACCAACTGTATCAAACCATGTAGATTGTAAACATGTGTACGTGTAGTGGGCCGACAAGCTTTTACTGCACGCTCGCGCTGATGTTGCAAATGTTCTACAATATATAATACATATCAGTACCTGATAGTCATCAATTTCCATATTTTGAGCCATGGCAATTTGTGGCAGTATGCCAGTTTACTGAGTTATGCTGTCACCATTGGAGGCTTGCACAGTGATTTTTGCCTGTAACTGCAGTAACTTGCAGCTGTCCTCCTCATTTTGAATTGCTTTTGATGTGTGATTAATTGATTTCACTGTCTACTAGAGTGAGTCACACAACATGATATTACTGCTATCAAAGGTCACGTGGTCAACTTTAAGCATCAAACCAAAGGGACGTTACAGATTTGAGGGAAGCTGTTGTGTCCATGTGCCATGAATCAGTCTCCATAACCAAGACATTTCAAAGTATTCTGCATCACACATCTTTTTATTGCACTTTTTGAATTTCCACTGAACTAGAAAATTCACAATTACACATTGATTACTTCATATGCTTTGGTAACCACTGAAAAAGGCTGCTGCATTATATTTACTATCAACTATTACTGAATAATTGTCCAGTAATGCCAGCTGCATACATAGTGCAAATTCAACAGATATTTGTTCTCACTACATGCCACAAGTTTAGTGTTTGCATTGTTAGTCCCCAAGACTTTAAATCCCATTTATAATACTTTACCTAGTTTACCTTATGGCATCTGGGAAACCAGAGGCACTGGGTTGGATTCCCCACAGTGCCCTCCCTTCCTGCTAGGGTGGGAGGCAGGCAATGCCATATAGCCTCAGCAGCTGATTGCGGCATAAAGCCCCCATGACAAACTTCCCTTATGGTGATCAGGAATTATAAAAGGCCACTAGGCCTGTCAGTCCCTGTCTCATCAAGCTCCTGGTCCAGTAACCAAGCAGTCCCAAATTGATTGGGTTGATTCAGCATGGGATGTCATAGATGATCTCAGCACAGTGCATATTAAGCCTATAATTGAGCTGTTTAGCTGAGGTTGATGACACAACCAGGTGTGGAAGGGTGTTCCAATGGTTGACAACCTGTGTGCTCAATGAATTGAGGGCTTGGGCAAGATAAATTCTAGGGGACCCTCTGTAAATAATGGTACAAATTCTGAGGTAATTTTTAAGGCAATTTTTAGGTAAATAAGTGGGTGATTTCTCTCCACCTGATCAGAACTGACAAAAACTGTCCCCCCCTTGATCAGGCATTGTGCTTTAGGGATTAGATCACCATAAGTAGGACTTGATCCGTAACTGAACTAGTAGATTAAGCAAAGACAGGAAAGTTACCTGTCAAAAGAGGAAGCTTATGACAACTACAAGCCTCGACACAGTTGAAAAATGTATAATAACAGATCAGAGAACTTGCATGGCATGCAACCAAACCTGAGTGAGCTGTTATACAGTCCAAACATGTGCACTTTCCGCATGATTCACATTCCCCCTTTCCTCTTATCACGCTACCTGTAATGCCTCATAAAAACCTCCACTAACACTACCTGTGTGTGTCGCAAGGTATCGACGTCCCCAATCCCTTAGGATGCTTCTCAGAATCACGATGGAAACCATTCCAAAACTGATGTCTGCGCATGCAAGTTGCGAGCGGCAGTAATGTGAAGTGCATACTTACTTAAGTCCGGCTTGCCTCCAGTACGTCATGGTTTCACACTTTTTTTGCTGTTTTTGAGCAGATTCCAACCCCAATATCCAAACCGAGTGTGAAAAGGACGGATGGAGCAAATCGAGAAGTGGTAGGCCCCGTTGCAAAGAAGAAAATCTCCAGCAGATGGCGACCATAAATGTAACTAGAGCGCCATATCATGAATAGACCTGGGAAGCGTAAATATATGAAGTATTCATTTTCTATGACGTCATTTTCGTGACATATACTGACTGACACCGGGATATTTATGAAATCCTATGCCTTATGACGCCATACTGAAACTAAGAAATGCACACGCAGCTGTTCCGCCGTGCGGCGGGCTGATGCAGACGGCCGTGCCTTCTCGCCTGCCGGTGTGTGTCGTGATCTTCGGGTCTGGTGTCATACGCTGGTGTTATTACTCATTCACGCGGTGGACGACGCGTAGGTGTGGTAGGGACGCCGAGTAATACGCTTCAGGCTAATTAATTGTGTTCGCAGGGCATTACACTCTGTTTTTCCCTACAGTCAGCTGTTCCAGAGGGTCGCTGCGCAGTGCTTAAGGGAAGTACCTACATGTGGTAAAAGCAGCTGTCTGCTGCATGTGCTGCACCATCTGGACGTGAAAGTCGATTGGATCTGAATGCCTACGCATGCCTGCCATTTCAGCCTTAAGTGAAATCAGATTACTTCATCAGAAGACACTACTGTGTGCCTGGCAACTGAGACCAAACTGGAGCAGGCTAATTTCTGTATCACCAGTGCTCAACTTCCCACTGTCACCAGGCTGGGGCAGCAAACAGGCTTCAAGGAAGACTAAAGTCAAGAAGCAAATACCATACATTATGGATGCTAAAAGTGAAGAGCTCCTAGCCCCCTTGCGGCTCTCTGTGAAAGAACAGGTGAGGCATATTGCGTTGAACAGCTTGAAGCACTCAGTATATTTGCTTTTGGTGTGTTTGTGAGGTGAACTGTTGCATGCTTCGCTGCCATGGCTTATGATAGAGTTAAGAGTTTTTGTTAAGTTTTAGTGACAGCTGTAGAAGCATTGCTTGCTAAGAAGAAGTCGTGAACTTTTTGGGAAACTGTGGTTTGAATGCTGGTAAGTTGCTTGGGATAAGTGCATCAACATTGGGCCACTTGGGTGTCAGGGATATTGATGGTTGTCATGCTGTTCTGCTCCAGGCACTAATAACCCTACTTGCTACCCCTCCCATTGCTCAAAATTGGTCAAATAGTATTGAACTGGGTGATTTTGGCTCATTTGAGCATCTCTAGCTTGGTAAACGGGCTGGCGCTCACATGTCTGGGTTCAGTCTCAAAGAATAACTGATTAGCACTAACTAGTTGTATGCTGAGGCCACCAGAGAGCCAGGATTCTGGAAGCATGATTTTTTTACTTGATGGACACCTAGATGGATGAAATTCTCTGCTTTTCAAATGATATGGTCTCTAGATAACACTTACTTAAAGCTAAATAGCATGAAATATGCTTATAAAACACCAGGATTGTCCCTCCACATCCCTTTAAAGTGAAATAGCTTCAATACTTGGGTGGTGACTATATTTTACACACTAATGTGATATTGCTCATGTATTAAAGTCCAACTAGAGACAAAATTAGAATTGTTAGATTTAATATTGTTCTACACACTAATGGCTAATGATAGTTTATACAGGGATTAGGTGGATTAATGGTTGGACATCAGGGATAGTGAACAGTAGATGAGGTGATAAATAGCGGTAGTGTTATTTTCATATTTAACCAAAAAAGTGCTTAGTTTCAGTTATCATCAGTGCACTCCTCTGCCACAATAAAAGGTTTTTGTTGATCTTTGTATGTGGTGACAATCATTCTGCTGCCAAAATGATTATGTCTGTATTTCTGTATCATTCTGGTGCTAAAATGATTATGTCTTTATGTCTGTTTCATTCTGGTGCCAAAATGGTTATGTCTGTGTTTCTGTTTTTCAGGGAGATCTTGTCCGAAAGCTGAAAGCAAAGGGAGCATCAGAGATTGATGTAAAGAAAGCAGTCAATGAACTGAAGGCTCGAAAAAAGGTTCTTGAAGACAAAGAGCTATCCCTTGCCCCATCTCAATCAGCATTTGACAGGACCAAAATGGAAGATCTTCTCAAAAGAAGATTTTTCTATGACCAGTCATTTGCCATTTATGGAGGTAGGGTCTTAAGACAAAATTATTTGTAATCAATGTAACAGTTTTTCTCCAATTCCATTTTGACACATTTCAAGTTCTCCCATTTTTATCTCATTTTTAGCTGTCAGGCCAAGTGGGTGTGATCATGACATCTCATGATTTGTTTTCAGGAGTGACTGGTCAGTATGACTTTGGACCAATGGGCTGTGCTTTGAAATCCAACATCATATCTGAATGGCGAAACTTCTTTGTGCTTGAGGAGCAGATGCTGGAGGTGGATTGCACTGTTCTCACCCCTGAGCAGGTTTTGAAGTAAGTATATTTGCCAGAGCTATCAAGCATATCCTGATATGTTCAGCTGTGTAGCTTACCAAAGGCTTGCCACACTGGGATAATTTTTCACTTTACCAGTTGTTGCATTTGTAACTTGACAGCATTTGGTGCAATGAATATTTAGTCTGTGTGTTGCATGTTTCTGGAAAGGGTATGTCCAACATTTGTATGAGGGTTTGGAATTGAGGTGGGTGCGGCCAATTCTGGGTGATATTGGTCCAAAAGTATGTCACAAGGATTTCTTGGTTTGATTTCAATTAATAGGCCTTCATTTAATATGTTAATGCTGCGCCATGGCTATAAAGTGTGACGTTAGCAGGAAAGGCAACACCAACAGCCACCAGATGACTGGAAAATGGCAGCTACCAGTTGCTGATTCATTGGAGGTGATACCATATCTGGCCAGAGGAAACAGAGCATGGTATTTTCTTTGTCATATTTGGTACCTTTTGATCAGTTAAGCTCTGCCTTATTGATGGCATGTTTTTTTGGGATCAAAGCTTGCCCTAAGCAAAGCTTGTTGTGAGTTCTGACTCCACCATCGGATTGTAATGTCCAGTTCAGCTGCAGAATAGTGTGACGAAAGTGGCGATCAGCAGGCTGTCACCTATGCCGCCGCGTGCCTCGGTGGTGTCGCCGTGGTCAGCACCTACGGCTCTTTCAGGGCCTCGGGGCATGTGGAGAGGTTCGCCGACTTCATGGTGAAAGATCTGAAGAACGGCGAGTGTTTCCGCCTCGACCACCTGATCAAGGCGCAGCTGGAGAAGCTGGCCGCCGACAAGAAGACCCCAGAGGAGGACAAGCAGAAATGTCTGACCACCGTGGCCCGGGTATGGGGCGCCTCTAGCTGCTGTTCGCCCATGTTTAATATCCGCGTGTCGCTTCGCTCCCTGCGAACGGATGCCCAGAGGCCGGCGTTGTATGGTGGCAGAGAAAAGTAGGTAGCCTGAACGCCATCATCGAATCCCCACATGTTTGCCTGGATGTAGAGTCTGTCGCAAAGTGGTATATCTCTGGGGTAGGTGGCAGACACTCATTTTCTCTACCTCCCCCCCCAAAAAAATGAACATCATTACTATATCTTGTCCCCATGTCCCATGCAAAGTGTATTTTCATCACTGAGCACAAGCCAGTATCCTCCACGTTATGTTATGGGCACGCGTCATTGACTCATATTTCCATTCCCAGCTGGACGGCATGGGCAAAGATGACATGAACGCTGTGATGAGGAAATACGACATGAAGTCTCCTATCACTGGCAACGAGCTCTCGGACGCCATGGAATTCAACCTGATGTTCAGCACCTCCATTGGTCCCACTGGCCTTCTAAAGGGGTACGTCGACGTGCGTGCTCCGGAATAACGCCTTTGGGCCTGTTGCCAAACCCGGACGTGCGCTCTGTGCCATGCTGCCGAACTGATCGCCAGTTGTAGTGCTAGCTCAAAATCCGGACGTGCGCTCTGTGCCATGCTGCCGAACTGATCGCCAGTTGTAGTGCTAGCTCAAAATCCGGACGTGCGTTCTGTGCCATGCTGTCGAACTGCTCGCCAGCCGTACAAGTGCTGGCTCAAAATCGTGTTTGGTATGCCCGTCCTTGTCCGACGCGGTGGCCGGCGCTTACACAGACGTAACTCGATACAGGCACCGGCCGGTGATCTCGGCCCCGTGACCCGTCCGTGCTCAGCACCGCGCCTCGTGACCAGTGGGCGGGGTAGGGGCGCCGCCCGCGGCACTGCTCCGTCCTCCCCCGCCCCCCCCCCCCCCCTCTCCCGCTGGCTCCCGTCAGGCATCGGCCGTGCGGCCTGTGTCTCGGCCGGCGCCACTCCGAGAGCCGCCGCTGACTGGGCGCCGGCCGGCCGACAGGTTCCTGCGGCCGGAGACGGCGCAGGGCATGTTCGTCAACTTCAAGCGGCTGCTCGAGTTCAACCAGGGCCGCCTGCCGTTCGCCGCCGCCCAGATCGGCAACGCCTTCCGCAACGAGATCTCACCCCGCAGCGGACTGATTCGCGTCAGGTGCGCTGACCCCCCCCCCCCCCCCCCCCGACCTCAGCGAGGGCGGACCCCCGCGCCGAGGGCAGCTGCTGGCCGGGCTGCGGGCGGGCTCCAGCATGGTGCAGTGGTGCTGGTGTGTGCGCGATCTCCGATGCCAGTGCCGAGAGTCCGCGCCAGAGTTTTGCGATTCCGAGCTGTGGGATAAGGAGACGGTTTGCGATTCCGAGCTGTGGGATAAGGAGACGGTTTGCATTGTGCAAATAGCGAATGGCTTTCAAATGGCGAATGGCGAATGGCGAATGCTTTGTGTGGGTGGAGTGCAGAGTGGTGAAGGCGGTCGCGCCGCACCGCGGTGGCTGACCGCGACCCCCTGGCCGTAGGGAGTTCACGATGGCCGAGATCGAGCACTTCTGCGACCCGGCCGACAAACAGCACCCTAAGTTCGCTGACGTGCGCGGCCAGACGGTGGTGCTGTTCTCCGCCTGCAACCAGATGGACGGCGTGGCGGCGCAGACCACCACCATCGGAGAGGCGGTCGACAAGGTGCGGCTCGACCCCCGCCCCCGAGCAGTGCGGGCGAGCGCCGGGACACGCGGACCGGGGCCGCTGGCGCTGGGGGCCGCTGACCGCTTGCCGCAGCCTTCGACGCCTTTGAGTTTGGCGTTTGGCGTGTTCTCCGTGTGTGCCCGACCGGTTTGATAGGATCTGCTAGGCAGGCTCGCCGCACGGGTGTGTGTCTGGACCCTGCATGTGCCCCACGTGTGCTCTGTCGGCAGGGTCTGGTGGCCAACGAGACCCTGGGCTATTTCGTGGCGCGGATCCAGCAGTTCCTGGAGCCTGATCGGCGTGGACCGGCGACGGCTGCGCTTCCGCCAGCACATGGCCAACGAGATGGCCCACTACGCCTGCGACTGCTGGGACGCTGAGATCCTCACCTCCTACGTGAGTGCCGGCAGGTCCGGTGGTGGTGATGTGAGTGCGAGCAGGTCCGGTGGTGGTGATGTGAGTGCCGGCAGGTCCGGTGGTGGTGACGTGAGTGCCGGCAGGTCCGGTGGCGGTGACGTGAGTGCCAGCAGGTTCGGTGGCGGTGGTGAGTGCCGGCAGGTCCGGTGCCGGTGACATGAGTGCCGGCAGGTCCGGTGGCGGTGACGTGAGTGCCGGCAGGTCCGGTAGTGGTGACGTGAGTGCCGGTCGGTTCGCGGGTTGTGACGGTGAGTGCCGGTCGGTTCGCGCGTGGTGACGTGAGTGCTGGTCGGTCCGGTGGTGGTGACGGGTTGAACGGGAGCCGGTGGTCTCTTGCGCGCGGCCCGTGATGCTGTGTAGGCGGTGAGACCGCTGTCCCCACGCTGGAGAAGCCTCAGCGGGGGAGGACTGCGCTAGTGGTGCGTGCGGCGGCAGGTCCTAGCGCCATTTGTGGTGGCTGAGAAGCTGCTGAAAGGCCGCCTGGAGCCAGCGATCGTGCCCGCCAGCTCAACTAGAGCCAGCGGGTCGTGCCTGCCAGCTCACTAGTCCGACTACCTACGCACTGGGGCAACATTGCACAGACCCAACTGTCACTTGCCTGAGCGCTGCTGAAGGGCACTGGTAGTGGCGTGCATTGCGTGTACTTACGGAAGCCCGCCCTGCGCGCTCCCGTGCGGGGTGTGTCCGACGCGCCGACGTGTCCAGTGATGAGGTGTCCACTGACACGTCGGCGTGTCCAACGGTGGGGTGTCCAGTGACACGCCGACGTGTCCAGCGTTGGGGTGACCAGTGACGCGTCGGCATGTCCAGTGATAGGGTGTCCAGTGACGCGTCGGCGTGTCCAGTGATGGGGTGTCCAGTGATGCGCTGGTGTGTCCAGCGGTGGGGTGTGGATGCACTGTGGGCGGACGTCTGCCGTTGCCTGCAGGGCTGGGTGGAGTGCGTCGGCTGCGCGGACCGGTCAGCCTTTGATCTGAGCCAGCACTACAAGGCCACCGGAGTCAAGCTGGTGGCCGAGAAGAAGTTGCCCGAACCGAAGACCGTCGACGTCGTAGGTACGGCACGGCGGGCTCAGCGTGACGCTCACGCCAGGACGTCTTGCCAACGGCCAGAGCTCCCAACGCGGCGCGACAAAATGTCGGTGTTGCTGGACCCGCACGTGTTGGCAGTCCAGCCTTATCTGTTCGGCAGTAATGTTTAGGTGCACGGCTAGCTTTTCTAGAAAGGCGATAATGAGTGGCCTCGAGATGTGCTTACAGCACAGGCAGTTTAGTGTGTGTGCAGATTGTGTGATCTGGGGTTCACTCAACGAACTTCACCTAGCATATTCCCCTCCGAATATGACGGTCGTCCCCGTCTCCCAGAGCCCGTGGTCGCCAAGGGCCTGCTGGGGAAGGCGTTCAAGAAGGACGCCAAGAAGGTGACTGACCTGCTGACCGCGCTCTCCGCCGACCAGCTGACGGAGATGGAGGCCCAGCTGGCCAAGGATGGGTGAGCGCCGACCCTTCTCCCCGGGTGGTGGGCGGCCGGCGCTTTTGTGACTGCGCTTTGGGCTCATCATATCAATTTTCTGTCAGATCTGTGATGGTGCAGGTGGGTTTGGCCGTGTCACCTGGTATGTTTTGTTTTTACTTGTTTTTGCTTGTTTTGCCGGCCTGCTATCAGTGGAGCCTGTCCCCCGCCCTGCCACCGAGGCCACAGGCCACAATAGGTGACGCCTGCCGAAGCTACCGTGTGCGTCCAGTTTCACCGAGCGTCGGACAGAGCTGTGGCCCGGTCTAGTGACCTGCCGACCCTGATCAGACCTTCCGACCCAAACCAATTACCGCTGGGCTAGACCGGGGCCTGCGGGATCCGGAACAGCTACCTGCCAACCCTGGCTGGTAGCCTGCTGACCCAGGCCTGTGACCTGCCAGCGCGGACCAGTGACCTGCTGATCCCGATTGCTGACTTGCCGAACTTAAGCTGTGACCTGCCTTTCCTGAACCGTTGGTCTGCCAAACTGGACCGCTGATCTGCCAAACTGAACCGGTGGCCAACTGACCTTGAGCCGGTGGTCTGCCAACCCTGAGTCGCCCACCTGCTGACCTTGAGCTGGTGACATGCCGACCTTGAACCGGTGACATGCTGACCTCGAACCAGTGACCTTTACAGTTACATACCGAACCAAACTGGTGACTTGTTGACCTCGAGTCTGTGACCTGCTGATCTTAGCTGGTGACCTGCTGACCTTGATCCAGTGACCTGTGGACCCTTATCGATGACCCGTCAGCCCTGACCAGTGACCGATCGACCCTGACCAGTGACCCGTCGACCCTGACTGGCCACCCGTCGACCCTGACCGGTGATCCATCGACCCTGACCCCAGTGACCCGTCGACTCTGACCAGTGACCCGTCGGCCCTGACCAGTGACTCGTCGGCCCTGACCAGTGACCCGTCGAAGCTGACCAGTGACCCGGCCCCACAGGCAGTACCAGCTGACGGCACCGGACGGCACCGCCTTCGCCATCAAGCCGGACATGCTGACCGTCAAGCGCCACTCGAAGACGGTGCACGTGGAGGAGGTGGTGCCGAGCGTGATCGAGCCGTCGTTCGGCGTCGGCCGCGTCATGTACGCCCTGCTCGAGCACAGCTTCCGCGTACGCGAGGATGACGACCAGCGCACGGTGAGGGGTGTCGGCAGGCGCCGGCGGACCGCGGCGCAGTGGGAGGCTAGGGCACGGCTCGCCGGCCTCGGGCTGGACGCCCAGCTCGTGTGTGAGAACACGTGGGTTCGATGTGCGCCGCAGGGACTGTCGTCTGGCTTTGCCGCTGCAATATTTGTAATGGACGGCGGCCCAATACCGAATTAGGTATGCATTTAGAAATGGTCGAAGCAGTTGTTCCGCCTGACTGCGGGGTGTGGTGTCTTCGTGAAGCTATTGCGAGACCCTGCTAATGATCGTCAGCATCAGGTTACATTACAGCCCCAATTCACAGCATCCCCTCCCCATGGGCCGTGTGCAGTGTTGTGGCTCGCCACAGGTCACTTGTAATTTCGCTACGTGATTGACGGATCAAGACGATCATTGCCAGTAACAGATAAATGTATCAGGCCTTATTGCGCCCCATTCAGAATGTCTAGGGCTGGGACGCGTCATGCGTCGCGCCGGTAGTGAAGTGGTTAGCTCGTCTGCGTTAACCACTGCCAGTCTGGGAAACCAGCGGCACGGGGTTCGATTCCCAGCGGTGCCCGCCCTTTCTGCCAGGGTGAGAGGCAGGTGACGCCATATCGTCTCGGCAGCGGAGTGCATCGCAAAGCCCCACTAACGCACACGCGCACACACACATACGCCACGCCCTGCATGCGCAGGCGTGCGTCAGGAGCATCGCTCACGGCTGATGCTCTGGTTGGGATTGGCCCCGTCCGTGTCAATGGCACACATACTGACCCTGTTGTGGCGGTTTTGGCAGTTCTTCTCGCTGCCGCCCGTGGTTGCGCCGCTGAAGTGTTCGGTGCTTCCGCTCAGCGGAAACGCGGAATTCGGGCCCTTCGTGAACCAGCTCTGTAAGTGCTTGCCGATGGATCGTGGGCAAATACCTTTGGTTCCCCATTCAGGATGTTATGACGCGTGAAGTATGTCTGAATTGTTAGAATGGTGCATGAAACCATGCGGAAATGTGTTGTTTTTTTTTTGTTTTTTTTTGTTTTGCTGTAAAAGCTTTTATGGACGAAATGTTATCTAGAGCGCACCAGAGATGTACTATCTTGACGTAATCGGTCGTCACACCGGAATATTCCTTAAAACCCCAACTGGTTTGCGTGTCCACGTGGTCTTCTAAATGCGCCATGTCAGCATGTAATGCACTGCGCGCCATGTCGTCAGTCACGCCGCGTCAGTAATCGCCGCACTAATCGCCCGCCTGCCGCCGGCAGCCCGCGAGCTGACCACGGCCGGAGTCTCGTGCAAGGTGGACAACGCCAGCGGCAGCATCGGCAAGCGGTATGCGCGCACCGACGAGATCGCCATCCCTTTCGGTGTGACGGTCGACTTCGACACGCTGCAGACGCCGCACACGGTCACGCTGCGGGAGCGCGACTCACGCGGCCAGGTCCGGCTGCCGGTGAGTGACGCGCGCACGAGCACCGCGGTCTCGTCATGTCCTGGCTGGGAGGGGGCGCTCGCTGGGGACTATAGGGAACTGGAGGCCAGGTCCGGCTGCCGGTGAGTGACGTGCGCACGGGCACCGCGGTTACGTCATGTCCTGACTGAGAGGAGGCGCTTGCTGGGGACTGTATGGGGGACTGGAGGCCAGGTCCGGCTGCCGGGTGAGTGACGCGGTACGGGCACCGCGTTACGTCATGTCCTGGCTGGGAGGAGGCGCTCGCTGGGGACTGTATGGGGAACTGGAGGCCAGGTCCGGCTGCCGGTGAGTGACGCGCGCACCAGCACCGCGGGTCACGTCACGTCCTGGCTGGGAGAAGGCGCTCGCTCGGGACTGTAAGGGGAACTGGAGGCCAGGTCCGGCTGCCGGTGAGTGACGCGCGTACGGGCACCGCGGTTACGTCATGTCCTGGCTGGGAGGAGGCGCTCGCTGGGGACTGTATGGGGAACTGGAGGCCAGGTCCGGCTGCCGGTGAGTGACGCGCGCACCAGCACCGCGGTCACGTCACGTCCTGGCTGGGAGAAGGCGCTCGCTCGGGACTGTATAGGGAACTGGAGGCCAGGTCCGGCTGCCGGTGAGTGACGCGCGCACGGGCACCGCGGTTTACATCATGTCCTGGCTGGGAGGAGGCGCTCGCTGGGGACTGTATGGGGAATTGGAGGCCAGGTCCGGCTGCCGGTGAGTGACGCGCGCACGAGCACCGCGGTCACATCATGTCCTGACTGGGAGGAGGCGCTCGCTGGGGACTGTATAGGGAGCTGGAGGCTGCCGGTGAGTGACGCGCGCACGAGCACCGCGGTCACGTCACGTCCTGGCTGGGGGGAGGCGCTCGCTGGGGACTGTATAGAGAACTGGAGGAGGGGTCAGAGGGGAGGCGCAGGGTGTGCGCGGTAAGGGACAGTGTGCGAGCTGGAGCGGTCGCTGGATCTCACGTGTCGCCAGCGTCCTGATTGGTTGGCAGGTGTTTGTCGAAGTATAGAGAGTAAGCTCACACCTAGTACGCGTACACCGAATATGTCCATGCGCGAGTGGTGTACCGATGGCTAAATGGCGTGTGCGAAGCATTTAATCTGGAGACGGTCCGGCTATGAAGGATTTTTGTGTGTGGAGCACACGGCTGTTATCTCAATCGCGCCATGGATTTCATGCTATCACACTCGTCATCCCACCGGCGATAGCTCCTCGCCTGCCCCAGCCCGGTGCCCCCCACTGACGCGCTCCTCCCGTCCGTAGCTGGCCGAGGTGGCTGACGTGGTGTCGAACCTGTCCCGCGGCCGCACCAGCTGGGCCGAGGTGGAGGCCCGGTACCCGCGCTTCGAGCAGCAGCAGGCCACCAAGGCGGCCGGCGACAGCTGAGCGGCGGTCGCGGCGCACCGGAGATGGCCGGCGGCGGCGCAGGTGGCGGGCGGCGCGGTGCCGCCGGCCACGCATAGGCTTCTATTTAATAAGATCCGAAACGTTGTTGAATTTTACACCGAGGTGCTGTTGCTGGGCCTGCCATTCCTGCACGAACGATTCACAATATACGCACTCTGTCAGAGCGGGGTGTGTTGCTGACGACGCAGTGTTCGGTTTGGAGGTGGCCGCCTCTTTCGCACACACACCGACCAAAGCGTGGCATCAGCGACGCGACATCTCTGGATTAGCCCATCGATACATCTGCCATTGACGCGCACGTTTTCCCGGATGGATTCAGGCGGATGACCATCGCGCTACCAAGTGCGACACGCGTGATTCGCGCAGCGAGTGAAGGTAGCTCGACAGCCGAGGTCCGCGTGTGTGGGAGCCGTCCCAACCCGATGAGGCCACCTCGGCGCGCTGCTGGAGCCTCCAGACGTCTCCAGCTTGTCGCTCCGTCCGGAGTGGGGGAAGGGAACCTCCCGACCGGCGGTGCTCCGGACCCGAGGGGAGGGTTAACGGCGACCCGCGTCCTGCGCATGCCCGGCGTCACCATCACCGTCACCGGCCGGCCGTGGCACGCCCGTCACCGTCTCCATCACCGTCACCGGCCGGTCGTGGCACGCCCCGTCACCGTCGCCGGCGCCGCCGCGCCGGCCGCCGTCCATGTAGAGCCGGCGACACACCTCGCTCAGCGGGACGTCGTAGACGGGCGCGATGCCGCCGCCGGCCGGCGCCGCACGCCGCGGCAGGCTGTGCTCGTCCGTGTGCACGCGCGGGTCGTCCAAGCCCGGCACGTCCAGCAAGCCCAGCAGCGGGTAGATGACAAGCACGAAGAGGAGCAGGGCGGACAGCAGCGCCGTCGGCACCGTCAGCGCCCACAGCCCGCTGCGGCCAGTAGTCGAGGCCGAGGGCGCGCGGCCAGGCAGGTGGTAGCAGCGCCCATGCCAGGTACAAGGCGGCCGCCAGCGCACTCGCCACCAGCAGCAGGAAGCCGTAGACGGCGCGCGCCGCCGTCGGTGCCGGGCCGTTCTCCGGCGCAGCGCTGTCCGACATGGCGCTGATGTCACCCACCTGCAATGGCAGCCAAGCTCAGACTGGCTCATGTTGTGGCGTGGTGTTGACGTATGGTGCTGGCAGAGACTGCTGCTGCAAGTTGTGTTCTGCATTTTTTAAAGAAAATGGCTGCAACATGCAGGGATTGGTATGACAGTTTATGAGCAGTTCAGGTAGCATAGTCTAACCTGCAGGGTGGGGAAAGCTGCCTTCTGTTGGTAGAAAAAAACCACTAAATGAGGAATCAAAGCTTGCATCTGAGAAAAAAAATGTATGTGCTTGATGGGGACACTGGTTTCTGTTTGCAGAACCCCCCCCCATTTAATGCACCTGGGTGGCCAGCTGGACACTCTTTGTTTGGGTAGGGGGCCAATTGAGCCCATTAAGATCTCAGAAATTAAGGGAGCTGGACTTCAAATTCACAGGATGTGCTGACCTGTGTGTTAACTCACTGAGGTCAAAGGCTGGGGTCCCTAGGTTATCACCATTGGGTCAGAAAAGGTGAAACAAGGTTAAACTCCAGGTTGGTCTCCAAAGTATCCCAGAGCCTGGATAACTTCTATGCAAAAGGCCACATACTCATTGAAGGTCAGTGGTCTCATTTGAACTTCAAAAGGTCATAGTGACCAAAGTCATGTACAACTGCCTGGCATCTTGCACTTGAATCAGTGACAATGACTATGCTGGGCAGGATGTTCCTAAAACAAAGTGTTCAACTGTCATTTAAGGGCAGCAACATTTTCTGGCTTTTACAAAGTCCATGAAAGATTAAAAGGCTGTTTCTGTTATGAATAAATTTGAAATGAGCACCAGAAACTACCTTTTATGACAAACCCTAGAGTAGTAAAGCAGGTTGGTTTTGACCATTGTCTAACCTTCATACCTGGCCATAGGTAAGTACGAGTTGCTCATTCAATTGTTGTGTTGCCTAGGAAAGTATCTCTGAGATATGTGGCTTCATCTGACACTGTTGTTGCATCAGGTTGAGTGACTCCCTTGAAACTGAGTTTGCTAAATCCATGACCTGACTTTGACCTGCTATACATTGGCAACCATACAAGGAACCTTTAAATTTTTCATACCAAACAATCCACTTTTCAGTTCTTTATATTTGGGAAAATCTTGCACAGTTATGCTGCACCATTTGGTAACCATTCTGGAAAAACCTTTTAGGGGTCAGTTTCACTCTGCACCTGAATGCCTGTTCACTTTAAAATGGGCCAAACCTTAGATCTGAAGTAGATCTTTGGTGATGGTGCCTGGTGCTACAACTGACCTATTTTCTATTACCTGTCAGCTAACGTTGCTGCTGCTCACACACAAAATGTCTGCCCCCTTTTCTTATGAGTGTAAAAGGTGTTTTTATCAACCAGGGCCTGGATGTGAATTTCTCATCCTGCTGATCCATGTACCCCATCCTGGTTCATCAACCATCATCACACAGTTTACATGTGACAACCAACATGTTGCATAATTGTGATCATTAATGAAGCGTGCTGTGCATTTTATTTTCAACCCACATTGCTGCACCCCTCTCCTCTGTACCAAAAGGCTGGTCTGGCCTAGTACTGTTGGCCCTCTAAACGGGCCCCCCCCCCCCCCCGACCCCTTTTCTGAACAGAAGTCCGTCTAATAGCTCCCACAATGTAGGCCTCAAGATCTGCTCTTATCAATCATAATAATAACGTGCAGTTTCATACCTGTCATAGCTAGTTATTTCACGTCGGTGAATAATAAAAAGGCACCCTCACACGATGATAAGGTGGAAACTCATCCCATTAGCATTACATTGCTCGCACGCCCTACCGCGCCCACTCGCCAAAAATTGACGCAAGCACGCCAAATAAGCGACAACATTGGCATAAAAGTAGTGCCACATCGTCAACACAGCTCAATGTATGCTTAGGTAATAACTTGGTCATCATTGCAGTTTTAAAGTATTTTAAAACAAAGAATCATAAATAATGCTGTTATAACTCTTGCTACTATTCCTCATTCCGTATTAAATACATTTATATTGGTTTTCATGACAAGACATCTAAGCAATATGTTTAGCCGTCTTTTACACGTTCGGCCGCAAGACCTCAATGCGGCACAAGCGCCGCAAGCACAGAAAGCAAGTGCGGAAGGGGAGGGCCGGG
Organism: Pollicipes pollicipes; assembly: GCF_011947565.3. Classification (NCBI taxonomy): domain Eukaryota; kingdom Metazoa; phylum Arthropoda; class Thecostraca; order Pollicipedomorpha; family Pollicipedidae; genus Pollicipes; species Pollicipes pollicipes. The sequence continues at coordinate 11,199,739 of NW_023596225.1, read as the reverse complement.
AGGCCACGCCTGCGTTTCTCTTATCTGTCTTGTTGCTGCATACGCGGGGCTGTGATGGCGGAAAGACGGCGGAAAAGAAATCCTGATACCATAGGGTCAGACGATGCCTCGGGCTCAGACATCTCCATTGATGGTGGCCGCCGGAAATCATTAAGCGTAAGTATCGCGCTTGGGTCAGATTCGTACAGCCCATGTGCAGTGGCTGTCCTGCGGCGCCACCAGAACAGAACTGCGTGACCGCGGTATTGCATCCTGCCGGTATTGTTATCATTCTCACATATATAAATCGTGGTAATTACCTTTTGGTAGTTATGAGTGGTGGCTGGGTATTGCCCATTCTGCCAACTATGGCAAATATGCAAACAACAGGTTAGGGCAGGCAGGGTTGTGCTCCAAATAGGATAGTAACCTGCCCCTCTTGGGATATATTTTGCCAACTGTATCCCAAAAGATTGGAGTATGTAAATGTTTAAAGAAGATGCATGTGCATGCAAAAAACATGTAATTAGGTTTGCCATTTTATGTGTTCATGTCAAAGGACACTGATGTCATTAATGCTCCAATTCAAAGTCTGGAATAACGTTTTGATAATCTGCTCTAAATTAACAGTTATACCTCATCTTTGCCCTCAGTGAGATGAGATCTTGTGGAAGCCTGTCATGGCTGCTGACTTGGGTGTTGCTAGCACAGACCCTGTTCTGCATTTTGGAGACAATGCAGTTTTAAATCTTACAACATGGTTATCAGGTGTTTCATGCAGCAAGGAGTAATGCTAATGCATTGGTTTACCTGTAGGTACCATATGCAGAGTCTGGACACCACAAATTAGCACCCACATGCATGCTTCCAGTAATGGAACTTTGGTGCATAGGGCAGGTGGCAGGGATCATTGTTGACAGTTACCACCCAGTGGGATGATGCTGGCTGGTGTCTTGCTATGATCAGTCAGTATACTCTCATGACTTCACTGGGTTTCCACCTGAATATTCATTTGGAGGTATTCTGGGCTAGTCTGAGTCTGGCCAACAGTACTTAACACTTCCAGTTCAAAATAACTTTTGTTCTATTTCATTCCAGGGCTTCATCTGGCCTTATGTGGTCTTCCATATTTTGGTAGTTCATAGGCTTTGAGCTATGCTTTGTGAAGGTCCAGTGACATCACTACAACACCATATTGATATTATGCAATGGATCAGCTGAGCAGAGTACATTATCCAGTGGCATTTGTCATGCTGCAGCATTCACTGCATGCTGCCTTGCAAACATAAAGCCCTGAGCAAAAGTTATGGATTAGGAAGAAAGATGATTTATTATGTCAGTTACCAGCATATAATGTCTACAGACAAACACATTATTGCTGCTTATTACATAGGACATTCTACATATTCATATTGTCTTAGTTTGAAAGCAGAACTCTGTCCACATTTAGGAACACTGCATAGACAACACATAGGGAATGTGCATATGAATATGCTTTTGTAGTGCACTGGTATACATCTGCACACTGGTGAGCATTACATTGAACATTAATATTGAATGCAAACATGCAGGACAGCAAAAAATAATGGTAACTCACAATCATCCATGTGCTCATTTCACCCTTGTGCTCAATAGTAGCTGTGGAAAGACAGGGGATAAACATGAGGTTTCTACAAAATCCAGTCACAGAAGCTAGGAATGGCCTTGTGTAGATGGTTCTTAGTCCTAGAATAGCATCCCATTTTCCAATAGAAATGGCATACACCTGTTACACATGTGATCAGCCTTCAGAAACCATTTATGTGCCCATGTGGTACATTGTAATTGTCTGGCATCCAAGGCTTGCAAAACTTTAGCTAATGTGCTAGGTGAGGTGTAAATGTGATAACTGTAAGTACATCTGCATGATATATTGTACCTAAATACTATGTCTTATGGTGATCATATTGGTTTTGGTTTCTAAGAATTATACCTTCTGTTAGTTTCTTGGTCAAAGCATTATGTAAGTGTTGTATCTATTATGACTAGTGAAAAGCAACATCCATCTGTGCACAGGATTCTCTTCCATTATCCAACCACCTTTATTGACAAAGTTAGTATCAAATTCAGCATGGTTGCAAATGTGGCCTATTCAACATCAGACTTTATGCAGACTAGGCACTTCCATTCTAGCTACTCCAATATGACCAATATGACCAATACAGCTGAATATCCTTTACTTGGGTGAGTGGGGGTCAATTTGACTCCCCAGAGATCTTGAAACTAACATAGCTAGAGACTCCAAATTCAAAGCAGAGGTTAGCCTTTAATGAACTCACTTGTGTCAAACTTGGAGGTGTCTCTGTCATGGCCTTGTGATCAAATAAGGCCAAACAAGGTTAAATTCCAGATTTGTGCCTCAAGTGCCCCCAGACCTCCTCATGCAACCACTGTGAAGATAGATACCTGTTCTAAGCAAAACTTCAATGAGGTCAGTGACCTTGGTTGACCTTTTTGAGGTAAAGGTGGTGAAATTCTATGAGATTGCTGCTATTTTGTCAGTTGAATAACTGCCAGGGATTATGCTAGGTAGCATGTTCCCAAAAACAAAATGTTGAGCCAGGTCACTAGGCCAGTGGCCTACTCTGACCTTTCAAAAAGTCCATGGAACACGACTGCGGCAGCCCTTGCTAGTAATATATTCAAAATGCACACCAGATACTATCTCATAAAGCCAAGGTCTTGAGTAAAAGGAAGCTGAGTTTTTATCTTGTTCTGACTCTCATACCTGACCATAGGTCAATGGCAAAAGTTTTAGTTTTAAATTAAGTTCTTTGCTTAACAAACTATCTCAGGTTTGCATGGCTTCGTTTAATGCTCCGCCCTTGCATCACATTGAATAATTCCCTAAAAATGCCCTTTGCTGACAGCCATGGCCTGACTGACTTGCCATAAGTCAGCGACCTTACAACGTGCGTATAATTTTACATCAGAAAATCGGCTCTTCAGTTGTCTACAATTGCATAAAGTTTGACGCGGCTACGTGGCGCGATTCGGAAATGGTCGTGGAAAAAACTTTGCGGGGGTCGCTTTGGTCCCCGCCCACCCGACTGCGTGTTAAGCTGACAAAATTCTGTGATCTCTGGCTCCGGCATCCCCGCCACCTCCAGGAGAGGGGCAAAAACTTCTGTCCTGTTTACGGCACTGCCCGGTGGTGACCTGCGCTTCTCCGGTGTACGCCGCCTGGGGCTAGGCACGTCAAGCAGCGCGCACCGGCCCAGCCCAGCCGGCAGTCGACGACGCCCCACGAGCGGGTGTAGGGTGCCGGTAGTGTAGTTGTCAACGCGACCGCGTTAACCACTACGTGTCTGGGAAACCAGAGGTGCGGGCTTCGATTCCCCGCGGTGCCCGCCCTTCCTGCCAGGATGAGAGGCAGGCGACGTCATATAGCCTCAGCAGCTGAGTGCGTCGTAAAGCCCCAATGAGACATACGGGTGGGCGTCTGCGTCTCTGCGAGCTCACCCCGCTGATGGAGAAGCGCGTGGCGGCCGACCGCCGCCGCCGTCTCGGGTGGGCGACGCCGGACGGGGCGGACCGGCCATCTCAGCAGGCGCCGCTCCCCTGCCTATGGCGGTCAGAGGCCGCGGCCGCCGGTGAGCGGCGCCGTGCGTCTGTCAGGGCTGGGTCAGAGGAAATCCGCGCACTGCCCAGGCCGCAGCTTCTAACATGCGATAAGGCCACCTTGTAACGGTCGATGACGAGTGCTTTGGCACAAGGTACAACGGGGCAAGGGGCAACGGGGCCAGTGGTCCGTACTGGATGTTTCTGAAAGGAAAATACAATCAATGTCGATGCAAAATGAAACCAGCTCACTTCCTTGGGACGTGAACTCCTGATGTCTCCTGTGGGACCTCACATTCACTCATGAGATCGATAGCCGTGTTGACCGTTTGTTTAGCGCACTATATTTGCCATGTTCCTGTATGCATTTTAACAATTTTGTCAGTTAGATGTGTGGTAACATTGGAAATTATTATGATTAATGCATTTGCGAATAATGCACAAAATATTGCAAGTAACAGACACACGAACAATGTGTGATTAAAACAGTTACTATCATTTCCTTTTATTAAAATTATGATTTACAGCCGTTAGATAAACCCAAGTCTGCAAGCAAAGATTAAGCTCGCTGTCCGCGAACCCGTTGCCTTCATTTATTGTCCACGGTATCCGCCGATGCAGTTTTTCAAGGAAGCCGATTATCGACGAGAGTGCTTCGGTCGTTATTTTGGCGCTCTCGACGAGTCCGGTGTAAAATGGTCTCTAGCACCGCCGGGCGGGCCTTTCCAACAATGCTTAATGGGCCATCGGCATGCCCTCGTGGTGCCGTGCTAGCTTTATGTCATATGACTGAACTTGTCAAACTTTGCATGTCTCTAATCATATTCCTTTGATCTCTGCCCTCTGATATACTGAATACATCTCATTAGAACATACATTGCCTGCTGAGAGAGCCTACTTTGTAACGTATTCGCAAGCGATCTGTCGACTGAAATAGCCGATCTGGTCACCCCGCGCGTAATGCATTGCAGCAGTGCCATCGTACCTGCCCTGCGCTGCATGTGGGTCTAACGTGACGCTGCTTCATTTCAGGACACAGATGAAGAGGGTAAAAACTCCGTTTATGACTCGGCTCAGAGTTTGGATGAGCTAGCCGGACCACCTCAGGTGAGTGTGAGTTTGGATGAGCTAGCCAGACCACCTCAGGTGAGTGTGAGTTTGGATGAGCTAGCCGGACCACCTCAGGTGAGAGTAAGTTTGGATGAGCTAGCCGGACCACCTCAGGTGAGTGTGAGCTGCTTCCTGAAAGCACTGGATGAATGGTGTTAGTTTTTTTGTCAAAGCTGAGATGAAAAGATACAATTGAATTAGGTGAAGTAACTATCCCCATGACTCTCGTCTCTGCTGGCTCGTGAACATCTGCAGCATATTCAGCACTCCAGTCCTGAATATGCTACAGTCAACTAGTCTGAACCATTGCTCGCGTTTTCTCAGGAAAAGAAGAATCTAGATGACGACGAAGACAGAAAGAATCCACAGTTCATCCCGAAGAAGGGCAACTTCTACGAGCACGACGACCGCGCGGAGGAGGTGGACGGGTAAGCGGGGCGGTCCGCGGTCGCCGCTTCGGCAGCAGCGTCGGCCTGCTGCCGGCTGTTGGCCTCGGCGCAGCCTCGTTGGCGGACACCGCAAGTTCGGCTGGCGGGTCGCGGTCGCGCCGCATTGGATGCATGTATGTGGGAGCGTCAGCTAAAATGGAGCCTCAGCGACGGCACACTGGGCGTCAGCGCGCAGCCGGCGGCCAGACCAGCACGAGCGGCTGGACGAGTGTGACGGCTTCTGACGTCCACCGGCTGTCCTCGGACACGGGTGAACGGTGTGGCCCTGGTGGAAGCGGTAGATCGGGACAGGAGGACTAGAACTAGTTGAAGTGGTGGGTAAGGCCCGGCGGGAGTGTGTCCCCAGTCCTTCACAAATATTGTTCAGCATACGTCCGGCATATGGGCGACTGAGTGCGAGGGACACGTTTCAGAGAAAGCCCATATTTTGCGGCCTCTCGCTGCTCCCGCGCGCCTCGCGGGCCTCGTGTGACCTCGCCGACGTGGGCAGGCCGGCCGACAGGAAGGCGCCGGAGCAGAAGCCGCCGCGTCGCGTCTGGAAGGAGGCCGACCGCTGGCAGCACGACCGCTTCGACGAGAGCCAGCAGGCGCCCAAGTCGCACGATGAGCTGGTCACCATGTACGGCTATGACATACGGAGCGAGGACCTGGCGCCACGCGCCCGCCGCCGCCGCCGCTACGGGTATGTGGCGCCGGGCGCCTTCTACGCCGCGGTCTGGCGCGCCTACTGCTGGGCCGGCGGGGCGGGAGGAAGGGGGGGGGGGGGGTTCTCGCAGCTGCTCCTCTCGGCACCACGCGATTGGGGCGCGCGAACGCCTTCGCAGGCTACACCTGTAGTTGGCCGGTGTGCGCCTGTAGTAATATTTTTTTCGTCTCTGTGGCTGTCTTCCTCTGCTCCGCTATTGGTTCGTCGGTTTTGGGGTAATCATGAGTGAACTCAACTGATCCGATCCGACAATTGGCGTAAATGTTGCATGAGTCTTTTTCAATTGTCTGTCTTTGCTGTCGGCCTTGTTTAATATAGTTCAGTTAAGTTCAGTCAGTGTCTATTGCAAAACGGTGCTCCAGTGCTGTCTAACTCACTCGTCGCTCCAGTGCCTGGGTATAAGTTGTCTGGCAGATGTGTAGTTGTCAGTGCATCGTGCAGAAGAACGTTCCATTTTTCGGTGTGCCACGCTCGCACTGCTACCCCGTCCAGAGCGTCGCGTTCTTTCACTCACCAACCCCGTCCTCTGCCGTCCGCCAGTCGGGGGCCCAACAAGTACACGCGCAACTGGGAAGACGAGGATGCTTACGGCAAGCCGGGCGGCCGCGGCGGCCGCGTGGGTCGCGGCGGCCGGCGCGGCGGCGCCGCTGGCGCCACCCGGCCACCGGCCGCCGCCTCCAAGGAGGAGTTCCCGGAGCTTGGCGAGACGGCGCCCCGGCGCGGCTCGGACGGCGACGGGCCGCGCCACGACAACGTCTCTCCGCCGGCGCCGCCTCGCCGCGAGTCGGAGCCACCGGGCGGCGAGGAGCGGCGTCGCGAGCCGCCGGCCGAGCGGCCGCGGGGCCGGGGCCGCGGCAGGGGCACGGCGCCGGCCGGCCGCGGCGCCCCCCGTCCGGCGGCCGGCGCCGGCGGCGGCGGCGACTACGCGCCGCCGCGCATGGCGCCGCCGCCGCCGCAGGACGAGCAGGAGCTGGCGCGCGGTGTGAAGAAGCTCAGCCTTGAAGGCCAGGAGAGTCGCCGCGGCAGAGGTGAGTTGACGGGGGCGCCCGGGCCCGCAGACTGCCGCCAGCCGGCTCGGCTGATGGTCCGTGGCGCGCTCTGCCCGCCCGGAACGGCAGCGACTGGTGGAGATGTCGACTGGTGGTTAATCGATGAACGGTATCGATACTGAGACGCGAAGCAAGTTGCAGGGGTTGATGGCCCGAAATGCCTCGCCTCGTTCGCTCCCGTCAAATGCGCTTGGGTTGAAGTGCGAAGGACGCGACCTTGATCATGCTAGGTTTTTGCGGAAGTGTTGTGACCATACCCTGGGAATCATGCTTCGTGGCACAACGCTTCAATGGTGCCAATATACACCAAATGAACAGCTTGGCTCGATTGTCGTCCCGTTGAAGTCATTCCAAGAAGAGTGCGCTGTATTAGCGCGCCGTATTAGCATCCACAACCATGTAGTGCAACATTGCATGCCAAGACGCCACTCACACCACCCCATGCGTGCGCTGCGCGTGACGTCACACCCGACTGTAACCCCTCCGTCCATCGGGCAGGCGGAGGCGGAGGCGGCGGCGGTGGTGGAAGCGGAGGAGGTGGCGGTGGCGGCCGCTCCAGCCAGGTGCCGCCGCGCCTTCAGGAGCAGATGTCGCGGCCCCAAGCGCTACTCTTCGCAGCGTCAGCGGCACCCGCCACCGGCCTACGCCGACCCGCCGCCGCCGTACTTCGACGAGGAGCCCGGCTACGGCGGCGCGTCCCTCTACCCGGTGGAGCACGGCACGCCGCCGCCGCCGCTCCCGCCGGCGCCGTTCGTGGCGGCTGGGCTGTATGGGCCGGCCGGCGCCGCGCCCACGCCGCCCCCGCCCTTCCCGCCGGCGTACGCGCCGCCGCCGGCCGGCCCGCCGGCGCCCCCCGCCGTTCGCCGGCTTTCCGCCGCCGCCGGCGTCCGCCGGACAGCCCGACATACTGGTGCGTGGTGGGACACCGCGGACGGATGCTGATGGGGCTGAGACGCTCCAGAACGCTCGGCCGTCGCCTGTGGAAATGTGACGCATGTTGGGGGCTGTCCGTACTGAAACGCTGATTCATTGTTAAGTGCATAGGGAACTAACGCACGGAGCGTTGAAAGTGCACCCACGCAGCAGCAGTTCCGCAGTTAAGAACAACATTTCTGCACAGACAGTTGGGTAACGTTATTCTGCTCTCCAACTCGCAAATGTGTGACGCCCACATATGTTTGGCTGTCTCATCCCGCTTACACTTTGCATGGCGGCCTAGCGTCCTAGGCCGGATGCCCCTTGACGCTGTCACGCTGTCGGTAGCCCCGAGAGTCGCCGCTCACCCCGGCCGGCCATGTTCCAGATGCCGGTGGTGCAGAGCGGCGGCGTCACTTACTATAACACACAGGCCCAGGCGCCGCCGCCCGCGCAGCTGCTGCAGAAGCGACCTAAGGCGGCCATCCCTATCCTGCGGCCTCCCGAAGGCCAGGCCGCCGCCGAGGCGTCCCCAGAGCGTGAGGCGCCGGCCGAGGCGTTCCTGGAGCGCGGGGCGCCGGCCGTGGCGTCCCCGGAGTGCGAGGCGCCGGCCGAGGCGTCCCCAGAGCGTGAGGCGCCGGCCGAGGCGTTCCTAGAGCGCGAGGCGCCGGCCGAGGCGTCCACGGAGTGCGAGGCGCCGGCCGAGGCGTTCACGGAGTGCGAGGCGCCGGCCGAAACGTCCCCGGAGCGCAAGGCGCCGGCCGAAACGTCCCCGGAGCGCAAGGCGCCGGCCGAGGCGCCTCCGGGAACGGCGGACGGTGGCGTCGCCTCGCCACCACCCGCCAACAGCCCAGTGCCTTCGGGGGCCAACATGTCGCCCACATCAGCGGCGCGGACGGCTGTCGCGTCGGCCCCCGCGCCTGCGAAGGAGACTGTGCCCGCGCTGGCGGGAGAGAAGACGCCTCGCACGATGGACACGGCCCCCGCGCCTGCGAAGGACACGGTCCCCGTGTTGAAGATGCGGCCGGATCCTAAAATAGCGTTCGAGCCTTTGGTAGCGACGGCTGCGGCGCCTACCATTACCCCTGCCTCGGAGTCTGTGACGGTTGTGAAAACGACGACCGCTACTCTTGTGACCACTTCATCAACGCCAGAAACTCAGGCACCCATGTCATCAGCGCCAGAGACCCGAGCGCCCACGTCATCAGCGCCAGAGATCCAGGCATCCACGTCATCAGCGCCAGAGACCCAGGTGACCACGTCATCAGTGCCAGAGACCCAGGTGATCACGTCATCAGCGCCAGAGATCCAAGCGCCCACGTCATCAGCGCCAGAGACCCAAGCGCCCACGTCATCAGCGCCAGAGGTCCAGACGACCACGTCATCAGCGCCAGAGGTCCAGGCGACCACGTCATCCGCGCCTGCTGCTCGAGCGGACCCCTCGGCGGCGCGCGGCCCGGATGCGGCGTCGTCGGTGTGTGCCCCTGCGGCTGTCGCGGGTCTGCCTGCCCCGGCGTGCGACGAAACGCCGACGGCGGCGGTGAAAGCGCCTCCAGGGGAGGGCACCGGCTCCGGCAGCTAGTGCAGTTGGTCACCGGCCGCGAGTTCGCTGTAACTAGTGTTGCTGCCGTTAACTAGGACGTGACTGCGACGGACATTTGGGTTCTTTTGCATGCGCCAGACGTTGCCGGGCACCGCTTCTCCAGGGGACAAATTTCCCCGGTCTGTGTTTGGTAGCTTGTGTGCGTTACGTTACCAGTTTGCGGCGCGTTCAACAAGGTGTCGAAGCACGCTGAATGATGCCATCTAAATATGCACCGATGCTTCTGGCTGTTTCTTAGTTTCGGAATTTTGCACTATGCGCATCGTTGCGGGTTGTCATCCCAGTCAAAGCCGCATGTATGCTCCTGTGCCTAATAGTAATATTTGAAGTCCAGTCGTTTGGTGATGTGGTTCGTGGGCTCGACATAGTACCGAACTTCTTGTTATCCGCAGACTTACGACTAACTATTTAGTGGTGATATATGTATTGTGTTCCCTTTCGTCACCTTTACCTCATCTTTGATGAAGCTGCTTCTATTTAGTAGATGGTGTATTTAACAGGATAGATAGTGCAGTGTTTGAGGTTTTCTAAACCAAAGTATAACGGTTTTGTTGTATAAAATTTGGACGCCTCAATCGTTCTTTGCGCTATTTTTTTCTAAGTCGCACCCACCTTCTCCCGGTGCTGGTTCTGGTCCTCATGAGATGTAGCTCGAATTATTGGCAAGATAGACGCATTTGCCTTACAAATTCGCATGGGCTCCGTATGCTACAACCAGTATGAGGTCGGCGCGCGCTAAATCGGAATTTTTTTTATAAATGTATTCCGAATGGTTTGCATGGATGGCTTTGGATTTGGAGTACTTGCTAAGCATAATCACTATGTAATTCAAATCACTATCCTCTTGCAGTTTCACCATTTGCATACGCGTGGTACAGATTGGAACAAAGATGCACGGATGGCACGCCGCGGGCGCCTGTCGGGCCATTACCATCCACGAGCCAGCGCACTGGCGCTCGTTCGCGCTCGTTAGCTAGCTCGCTAGCGAGTGGTTCGTTCCAGAACGGTGCAGCCCGAGCACCGGCCAGGCTTCAGACAGATGGTGTGCCAGTGTACGATGTACGCTGTTAGCGGCATGCTGGGGCCCGCGTGGCGTGGCGCCGCGAGATGTGCGAGGAGTATATGGACACGCGGGCTCGTCTCGCCGACGGCAGACAAATGGTGTATAGGGGGGGGGGGGGGCATGGGGAATGCGCAAGCTCGTCTGTGTGCGAACTATCATTACTGCACCCGACGAGCTATTCGCTTAGGTTTATTTTCCTTTCCAAATGTCCCACAGCATTGCGAACTAACAATGAAAGCACGGAACGGCGCAACAAGCTAACGCGGCGTCCAAATCATAAGCGCCTTCAAAATCACAACAATGAAGTAACTTGGTGGCTAAAAGTTGGTGCAAACACAATTGGTAAGGTTTCAATGCGCCTCGTAACATCATCACCTTCAACTCAACTCTTACCGCGCACGCCATAAGCGACGACCTCAGTGAAAATCAAACACCGAGTCGAATGCCACAGTCTTGGCACTGTCCTCGTGGAGCAGCTTGCGGGAGAACTTCCTGCTCTTGGGCGTGCCCTTGGCCTCGGCCTCCCTAGCCCAGTCGCGTGCCCTGGAGGCGGGCCGCTCCCGACCGGGCGCCGTGGCGCGCGGAAGCGGCGCCACCGCCGACACGGCAGGGCCGGCCGCCTCGCCGCCCGGCCGCCGGCCGCCCTGCAGCCGGCGGAATTTCGCCTCGATAAACTCGTCCGCCACGGCGAACGACTCGGACACCGAGCTGGAAAGTGAGCGCACCTCGTCCTCCTCATTGAAGATGACACGCCGCTTGCGCACCCAGGGCGAGTGCGGCGCGCGCAGGATACTCCGCGACGGTATGTGCTCCGTCTGCTCGGCGCGTAACAGCTGCTCCATGGGCGTCTTGGGTGTGCTCGGTGCACGCGCCGCCTTCGGCGTGGTCGGCGCGGGCGTCTTGCTGGGCGTGGTCGCCACTGTGGACGAGTCATCTGGATCGGCGGCCGGCGCCTGGTGTCGGTTGGCGCGCTCGAGCGCCGCCCGCAGGCGCTGCGCCTCTGTCTGCACCGCCTGCAGTTGTGCCGCCACCTCTGCCGTCTCCTGGCGCGCCTGCTGCACGTGGCCCTCCGTGTCCTGCTTGTACTGGTCGAGCAGTGCCGTCATCTCCTGGATGCGGTGCTCGGCGTGCGCGGCGGCGCGACCGCCCTCACGCGTCGCCTCGTCCGCCGCCTGTCGGCTTGCCTCCGCCTCAGACACCAGCTGCGCCTGGCGCTGGCGGTGGTCGGCCTCCTGCTGAGCGGCACGGTCGGCCTCCTCCTCTAGGCGCTGCTGCAGTTGACAGCAGCGCTCTTCCAGCGATGCGCGTTCAGCCGACAGACGCTCCTGCGTGGCTTCGTGCTTCTGAAGCGCCGCCTCGTGCGTCTGCTGCTCTTCCACCACGGCGCCCTTGGTGGACTCAAGTTCGTGGCGGCAGGCGTACGCCTCCTCCTCACCCCGCTTCAGCTGCTGCTGCAGCTCACCGACGTGCTCGGCCTGGGCGGCGGCGGCGGCGGCGGCCGTATCCAGCTCTGTCCGTAGACCAGCCAGCTCCTGCTCTTTCAGCTCCAGTTCTTGACGCGCCTGTTCAGCGCTCTCTCGCATGGCGCTCGCATGGAGTTGGTACTGGCTGTCGGCCGCCCGCATGGTCTCACGCGTGCTCTCGCTCTCCGCCCTGGCGCGCGAGAGGTCATCAGCAAGCGTTGTCACCTGCTCCTCTGCCGAACGCAGCGCCTGTTGCGCGCAGGATCGCTCGGCTCGAGTCGTCTCCAGCTCAGCGTCGACCCGTGCCCGGTCGGCCGCTGCCTGCTCAAGCTGAGAGGCCAGATCCGCCCGCCCCTCAGCCGCCTCCTGCAGCGCAGCCTCCAGTCTGGCGACCTCTGCCCGGCTGAGCTCGATGCTCGCATCCAGGGCTGCGCGCTGCTCCCGCGCGCGGGCCAGCTCATCGCGCTGCTGCGCCAGCTCGTCCTGGGTCTGCTGCAGCTCGCCGCCCTGCGTTTCCAGCTGCTGCCGGGCATGCTGAAGCGCAGCGTCCCGAGCTTCGAGCTGCTCGGAGCGCTGCTGCAGCTCCGTCTCCGTGCAGTGCAGCTCCTCAGCCACCAGCCGCTTCTCGCGCTCCAGCGTGTCGATGGCCGCCGTCAGCCGCGCCTCGGCAGCGCCCAGCCGCTCCATGTCGGCCTCGCTGGCGCGCACCTGCTCCTCCAGCTCCCGCTGCGCGCTGGCCGCCTGTTCGCGCTCGGTCGCCCACTGCTGCTCGCTCTGCTGCCGCTCGCGCTCGGCGCGCGCCGCCTCCTCGCGCAGCTGGCCGACCGCCTCCTGATGGCGCAGTGTGAGTTCGCTGAACTGCTGTTGTAGCTGGTCGAGGCGCGCTGTCTGCGCCTGCCGGCCGGCGGCCAGCCGCGCCGCGTCCGCCTCGCACTGCTCGAGAGTCCCACGCAGCCGGCTCGCCTGCTGCTGCACGGCGGCGCCCACGGCGCGCGTGGCCTGCAGCTGGTCAGCCAGGTCGTCGCCGCGCTGCCGTTGCTGGCGCAGCGCGCCCTGCGAGGCGCTGTGCGCTTCCTGCAGCTGCCGCAGCCGCTCGTCCTGTGCCTGCTGCTGCTCCTGCGCCTCGCGCAGCTGCGTCTGCTGCTGCTGCCGACAGATCTCAGCCGACACCTTCCACTTGAGAATCCTGTCGGCCTCGGCGGTGAGCCGTCCGCGCAGCGTGTCGCCCTGCTCGCGGTGCTCCAGCGCCTGCGAGTAGGCCGACACAGACCGCTCCTGACGCTGCATGTGGAACATGGTGGCCGGCTGGCCGCGCTCCGAGAGGCCGCGAAGGAGGGACGCCGCCGATGTGACGAACGGATAGCGCCGGCGGCTGAGCTGATCTGCGCGGTGAGACGATCGACACCAACACAGCCTGGAAGACAAATAGCCGGAGTCGAAACACATCGGATAAGATCTGACTGTTTGATTGGGACATGTGGGCATTGCGGAGCTGTAACTGTTTCATGGGAGTGACTGCAGTATCAGCCGTTCTGTTAATCGACACCTGAACGCCACTCGCGCGTGTACGTCATCTGCATCGGTGAACACCTGCACTATCAGCCGTTCTGTTAACCGACACCTGAACGCCACTCGCGCGTTTACGTCATCTGCATCGGTGAACAGCGGCTCAAACTCAGGTGGCTCTCGCTACACGGGCGGTGCAGCATGCATTTTACAGCACTCGTAACTGCTGCCGCAACCATCAGTTCGATGCGCCGCATGCGTTGAAGCGTCCCTGTCTCCTGCCCGGCATACTCTTACAGCCAATCAGCCGTGACAAAGGCCATGGTAAGTGTTCAACCACACTAGCTACTTTGCTGACATGTGCTCATGATGTTTATTGATGTAGCAAGCAGAAGCGTAGTTTCACGACACGAATTAGGAGGGGGAGGGGAGGGATGATCAGTGAAAAACGACTGAAGCTATTCCAAACTACGCCAACAAACGGGGTAGTCCCCGGATTTGGCCCATTTTCTTCCTAAAGGTGGGGAGCTGAAACTCAGGTGGGGTGGGGTGGGGGAGAGGAGGGGACTTACTAATAGGAAATTACATCGCCGAGCGTAAGGATATTCATTGACGGCACAACTTCGCCCGCGTTTGGTATGGCACACAACACACTTGGCTACTGGCTACCCAGGGGCATCATTTCATACGCTTCCGGAGATGCCCGAGAATCCCCCTCCCTCGCCACAGCCCCTTTGAGCCCCTCAGTACATGTGGGCAAGAGGGGAAACATGGGCTAGGGAAATGCAGAAGATTCACCTGAACTGTTGCTACACGGGAAATCGACCAGATCATTGTCAGTTTTGCGTTCTTTTTTAACCATATAGTATCATGTGGGAGCATCAAAGCCCTGTTCAGGCTAGCATTGAATGAACACTGTCGGAGGTCCCTGTCCAATGGACGGGGACCTATTGTGGTATTGTGGTATGACATGCACAAAAACTGAAATAAACAAGAGTTACACGTACCGCTTGTCGTCTTTTTTTGCTTGGTTTGGAGGTTTTTTGTCATTATGTAACCATTTCTATTTAGTGTTTATAGATCTGCTCCCATAGAATCAAGTTATGGAGCACCGCAATGGTGAAATAATAGGTAAATGCATGATGATGAACACAAACACCCTCGGAGTACAAAATACCGCCTATTTGTTATAGACCTGCCGACATTCCATGCGTACCATGTGTCTAGTTACCTCGCACGCTGATCGGCGCTCGTCTTCTGTAGAAACAACCGAGCGTTGTCAAGCCCTGTGCAGCTAGCGTTTGGCAAGGTTGACGCGCACACGCACGCATGCACAGAACATTCAGGGATGCGATGGTGCAAGTACACCGGCACATGCGCGCGTACTTGCGCCGTTACATCCATTAATGGTTGGTAGGAAACCATCCAAATCATGACTAAGCTCGGATTCCTGTCTATGATCTGCCGCGCTCTGGCGGAGCAGCACAACAGACGAGACGTTATTAACTTCGTGAAGAATTAAATGTTTAACATAATCTATTTCCACGCTATCAACATGGCTCACGTAGCATCCCATTTTCAATACGTTTTGGTGTGGCAAAGGCTATCGTTCCCATAAAACGTCAAACAGCCGGGGCATTGCGATTCTGTTCAGAAATTCTGTGTATCACAAACTACTGTTTGAAAGATATTGTTCCAATGCAAGCTTCGTTATCATGGGGTGCACGATAAACTCTAATATTTATACTTGCAGTGCAGCATATATGGCCCAAACGAGGATGATCCCACGTTCTTTGAGTCAATGGGTGCTGGGCTGGAAAGTCTTCCGCAGGATAGCATCGTAACTGGTGGCGACTTTATGTTTGTTATGAACCACAGAGAGAACTCAAACTGCGCGCACGAACATAACGCCAGTGGAAAAACTCCATTTACGGAAGCTGCCGCACAGCGGTGTAGTTGATATCTGGAGACGCTTTAATCCATCCGATCGTAAATTTACATGGACCAAATGTAACCCGGTCAAATGTGGTAGAGTAGATTCGATCTGTAGTTTGTAAGCGACCATTTACTTAACTGCACCGCAAACCACGAGGACCAGGGCTGCGGAAGTTTATTGATTCCTTGCTGACATAGCAACTAAATAGTGGCCACTAAACGGCGTATAAGTAACGTCATCAAGCAAATGTTGTTCCATGGTAAGACGACGCTAATTTAGAAAACCCGCTGAATTTCGAAAGCCTACCATTCGCAGTAGGCATAGCTCTATTTTGCGAAACGCTTCTGATGATGTTTCGAGGCGAAGCCGTTATATACTCTAAACGAAAAGCAGGACGTGGAAGAGAGCAACAGCAGGCAATCGTCACGGAACTGAACGATCCGTATAATAAGTTTTCAGTCACGAAATCAGAACATGACGCTTATCTGATCACACATGCTCAGAGAAAATTAGAAGACCTTTGGAAGCCGAGAATCGAGAACAACCCGGCTCAGAGTAGCATGGCACGACCACGCCGAGAAACTCAAAACATTTTCTATCCTTAGAAAACAAAATGTTAACCGAATAATTACGAAGAACGAAAACATGTTAACTGAATTTACACCTTGTCTGCTATCAAAATATCGCGAGAGAAGCGTGTTTCAGGCAGCTCCGCACATTTACAAAAGCGCATCACAAGAAAGTTAACATGCGCCCGAGTGGCCGGCGGGATGCCTTTCACTCAGGTGGGGGGCAATTTGACCCCTGATATCTCAGAAACTTAAAGAGCTATAGACAGTTACATAAACTCACTTGGGTCATCGTTTGAAGTTCCTAGATCATGACCTTTGGGTTAAATAAGGTTAAACAAGGTCAAAACTCCAGGTTGGTGCCCAAAGTGTCCCCAGAATCTAGATGCCAGTTCTAAGCAAAAGCTCACATATTCCTTTAAAGCCAGTGACTTTGTTTGACCTTTCTAAGGTCACTGGTGACCATAGCTTTGCATTTGAATAAGCGACAAAGATTGCGCTAGGCATAATGTTCCTAAAACAAAATGTTAACCTGGGTCACTTCAGGTCAGTGACCTATTATGACCTTTAAGAAGACCATAGGTGTATGCTGCGGTTCCCGTTATCAAATGAGCACCAGAAACTACCCCATACAGCAAGCCACGGAGTAATAAAACAGGATGGCTTTGAGCTTGGTCTGACCCTCATACCTGATCGTAGGTCAATGGAATGTGTTCATTCAATTGCGTCGTCTAAGAAAGCATCTCAGATGTATGGCCTCATGTAAAACTCCGTTGTTGCATCAGACTGAACGATCCCATAGAAATCGACCGCTGAATCCGTGGCCTGATTTTGATCTGCGGTAGATTAGTGACCTTATAAGTTACATGTCAAATTCCGATACTGTACAATGCGCTATACAATTGTCTATACCTATGCAAAATTTGGCGTGACTGCGCTGCGCTGTCCGGAAACCATTCCTGAAAACCCTTCGGAGGTCACTGACCACCATCCGAGCGCATGTTAAGTACACGGCACAAACAAGCTTTAGACTCACCAATAATCTTTCAAGAGCCTCATCTAGCGCTTAAAGCAATGGAAAAGGGAAAATGGCAAGAAACAAATGGCTTCAACTCCGACTTTTTCAAGCATTTCTGGGGGTATTTAGGGGCGATTCTTTACCGTGTTTTCAGACAAAGTACAACAGCAGGCACTCTGCTAAATATTCGCATCGTGAAGACACCATCGCTCTGATCCCCAAAACAGGTAAACCGTCAGACGAACTGGAAGGTTGGAGATCAATATATTTACTGGACGTCGACTTTAAAATGATATCTGCGGTTTTGCAAGTATGCTCAAAGGTGTTGTGAACGACCTTATTTCCCCACGCAATCGGCATGTACGGAAGAACGCTTCCTTGGAGAAAACACTCAACTCAGTGAATAACTCTGAATGATCCGGTTTGAAAGAACCAGCCGATTCCCTAGCCGCATCTGAAACGGTATCCTGGAACTTTCTATCTAAAACCATGGATCAGTTTATCTTTGGAGAATACTTTAAACACTTAAAACACGTGGCATACCTAAATAACACAAACTTCCCTCGTATATCACAGGATAGGTTCCTCGGCGAAAAAAAGTTTACGCAGCACAGCATGAGGCAAGGAGATCCAGCGTCTGGCTATTTCTTTTTTGCTTCTTTTACTCTCTTATTCTTGCTAAGTTATGGTTTTCGTCTATTGTTATTTGTATTATCTTATTGTTTTATATTATATATTTGTTATTCTCTTACTTATTTGGCAATATGTTCCTCAAGCCAAACTGTTGACCTAGGTCATCGTAGGTCAGTAATCTATTCTGACCTTTAAGAAGTCCATGGAAGAAGTATATTCATGTTATCGGTAAATTCGAAATGGGCATCAGAAACTACCCCACACAGCAAGCCTTATAGTAATAAAGCAGGTTCGTTTTGACCTGGGTCTGACCTTCCTACCTGATCCAAGATCAATGGAATTTGTTCATTCAATTGTTGTGTTGCCTAAGAAAGTATCTCAGAGGTGTATGGCTTCATCTAACACTCCGTCGTTGCTTCAGATTAAGTGACTCTAGAAATTGACTTCGCTAAATGCCTGACTTTGACCTGCCGTAAGTCAATGACCCTACCAGGTACATGTAAATGTTCGATTATTGACGATCCTCTATTCAAAT
Source organism: Pollicipes pollicipes (assembly GCF_011947565.3). NCBI lineage: Eukaryota > Metazoa > Arthropoda > Thecostraca > Pollicipedomorpha > Pollicipedidae > Pollicipes > Pollicipes pollicipes. Next base: position 11,181,605 of record NW_023596225.1, on the reverse strand, counting down.
ATCTACAGCCATGCAAAATTTGGCGCGGCTACGTCGCGCCGTTCGGAAACCATTCCGGAAATACCTAGGGGGAGGGGTCAGGCTGACCCCATCCGAGTGCGTGTCAACTTCAAACTTTCTCATTCCAAGCTTTCTCATGAAGTTCGCAGTGTCTCGTGCGATGTTAAATTCGAACTTTCGCAATCCAATATATACGTTTGACCTGTTTGGGCATACACTGCGGAGGGTGCAGATGGTCGGACACGAGGCACAGGCGCCTGCCTAAGCGCTCTGCCTGAACGCATGCCGTTCCCCTGCCATACCCAGGCGACGGAAGCTACATGGGTTGAGGGGAGGGGGGGGGGGGGGGAGACGGCAGCTGTGTAGCAGTGACCGCGGGGAAGGGTTCGTGCAGTGAGCCAGCTTAGAGGCCCAAGCCAAGAGTTCACCTGCACCGATCCGCTATCTTGACCAGCACCGAGCCAGCGGTGTCAAGTGACTATCAGCGAAGGCGCGCAGATCACTTTGGACGCTGACCGAACTCTTATATAGACCTTGAGATCTGAGACGATGATGGCAATTGAGAAAGCTTAGTCCTATAGAGACGGCTGGACATTCCTTTGGCAGGGCTGTCCTACAATGGCCACTAGCTGTAACGCATAGAGAGAAATCGTGAGTTTGGACTGTCGTGTGATAACTGTTGAGAAAGTTGAAACTGAAATCTGAAACTCGATCGACACCAAGAGCTTAATGAAATTCGCCTGTCATTGTAATGCCCTTAAACATCCAAGCCAGGCGGAGAACACCCAAGAGAATCTTGTGGCCACGCTCAGATGCATGCCTGGGTGCACGGCGGCCCAAAAGGACTGACTAAAGCATGTTTAGTGATGCGACTGATTGCCGGTGACGTTCGACACCTTTTACGGCAGCAACAATGCAATCGTGAAGTAACTTCACCGGGTCCGCTGCCGTTACATGCAACAAATTGACAACTGCGTAATATTTATACACAGTGGCAATACTGATGCAATCATAAATTGAATTACAAAAAAAGAAACAAAGAGACATGTGGGGTATGTGGGCGCATGCTTTGGGTGTGTACATGCATACGAATATATTTACTTTAGACTTACATTCACGACCATAGTGTTTCAACACCAACAATGTAACTAGGTCCCAACACACAGGCACGCGTTGAACCAAGTCTCAAGCATGTCCCCTCCTCCCCGAATAACGCGAAGATTACCCTAGAACCTACCCGAATAAACTGAAGACTAATGCGTTTATGAGGTAGAACAAAGAAACAGTTATTGCACGATTCACTTAACGGCTTATTACATTCACAATGTATTTACTTATCACAAGTGACGAATGACAAGAACCCATCTATACCAAGCGTAGCTGTACGCTGCCAAGTCCGCGTGACAAGGCTGTCGGTTATAGTTTTTGTATACTAAAGCAGAAGAAAATAATTTCAAGACTTTTAAAATAGCACGATATACTCTACGGGGTTATATTTTTGCTTGTTATATGTGTGCACTAAGCGTGACGGAAGGCGTAGTAATAAGCAATAATAGATATATATATATATATATATATATATATATATATATATACATAAGGTACCTTTTTTCCTTGTATCGTTGACTGATGACTTGGGCATGGACGCTTATCCCGGAAACATCCGCATACGTGACGTGTAATGAAGAGCTATGACATACTGTGCGAGTCTTGTAATGAGTGTAATTATATTCTCACCTCAAAGACCTCGAAGCACCTTGTTCCATGGGCGTGCATATCCCGTCATATCATAAGCGGGATTATCTTAAACACTCTTGCAAAATGATCCCTGCGGCCATCTGCTGTACTTTACGTAACCTTGAGTATGCTTATTCGCCAGTAGATGGCCGTCAGTCCGACCTCTGCTTCGCATTCGGCTAGTAACCGCTCGATGGGCGGAGGGTGTTGCGGCGGCAGTGAGCGCTGTGCGCTTCGTGGGCTGGGTGTTGATATGGAGCCGCGGTCACCTGTTATGCTACAGCCTGCACGCGACGTGTTGATGGCTGTGGGGTCAAGTGGCGGAGAACTGTGGTAGCGTGAGTCTCGAACTGTGAGGTGGTGATGTCTGCAGCTGAGAAGACAGCCAGTGCTGCGCACTCGGCCAGCAACAAAAAGCATGGTGCCAAAGGCCAGTTTCCACCTCCATCGTATTCATCGGCATTCCAGAAGCTGCAGCAAACATTGATCCAGGTCAGTCTCGTTTTAGCCCCGGACAAAGACGAACGGATAGTTAACTTGACCGCTGACGGGGTAAGGGTGGGACATGAGTGGGTGTGGAAAGGGGTCGTCGGCGAGACCAATGTCTTGTATCATAGAGGCATTGTAATTGTCTGCGAAACTGAGCTAGCCGCTCGCGGGTAGGTGCTGTGGATTCGGTGTGCAGCTTTAGGATCCTGGTATGACCGGGGGGCCGCAGGATCACGCCAGAGGGTCACAGCAGACGTCTCCCCACCGTACATGCCAGCAGTAAAGCGCACATACGTGTTGAGTTTACCTCACGAAGCCACCAGCTGATCACCTAGAATGTGGCCATCAATCCCTCCATCCTTAAACGGAGCACGCGTGACCGGTCCAGAAGTATCATTGTTGCCATGGTAGGGTCCCGGATGGTGTTGGTTTCCTCTCCCTGCCCGCGCCCACTCCAAAAGTGCGGTCTTCCCTCCCCAGAACCAAATCCCGGCGATATCTCTGGCTGACACAGTGTCAGGGTCTCGATCCGGGTGGCTCACAGTGTCGATCTGGCTGACACAGTGTCAGGGTCTCGATCCGGGGGGTTCACAGTGTCGATCTGGCTGACACAGTGTCAGGGTCTCGATCCGGGCGGTTCACCCGACGCGATCTGGTGGTGCCGACATGCCCAGCGTACACTGGCTCAATCACAAACAAGCCGTCTGTCGAGGTAAAATGCGATGGCTGGCATACATGTTCTGGGGTTTGATGTACGCCGCGCCAGTCACAAACAAGCCATCTGCCGGGGGAAAAGGCGATGGCTGGCATACATGTTCTGAGGCTTCCTTCGCTGTGAACGTGTCCCCGAAACTGTCGCAGAGCGATTGGTAGGACGATCGGTGTACGCCGCCTGGAAGCAGTATGGAGTCGAACAAACACCCGAGGGTGGCAGAGGCTGCCGCTGCCATCTGGCAGGCCTTTCTACGTATGCTGAGCATGCAGTCCGGTATCGGCGCACGGGATGGTGCTCGTGTGGGTGGTGATTTGATGTCGGACAACTGTGGGTCGCTATTTAAACTGCAATGTGTTCAATGGTGCGAAACAAGTGAAGGATGCACCAACGCGATGTGTGATACGATTGACTGATTTCCCGTGATTTCCTTCTGTCGGTACCGGTTGGATGCTTACGCGAGCGGAGGCATGTGCCGTTCACTCCCTCCCGTGCCGTTAAATTGGCCCTGTTCTCCGCTGAGTTTCCGCAAGGGTCAAGGTTGCATCGCTCGCTTACCGGGCTTATCTGTAACTGCTCTTCCGAGATGGTTGCCCCTTCCTTTTATCAGGTATGACGTCGAGCTGTGGCTCAGATCTGCCAGTGTTGACAACACCAAGTCAAAGTATTGTGTGGGGCTGGATGATGTAACGACCCGACTGCGAACCCACATAGTGTATGTGGGGTCGCATGCGCGCGCTGCACGAATGGGCACGTGCCTGACTACGATCGCACGCCCCCAGCGTAGTCCCTAGGCAGACGGGTGACTCCTCTAAACTCGTCTGGAAGGCATTACAAGATGGCTGTTTGCTGTACAGCGAGTCACTGACTGGTGCACCGTGGGTGGTTTTGTTAGTGTCGGTGCGACGGACCTCGCCAAGTGTGCTTTACCCTGCGGTTGGCCTTTAAGTGCGCGGTGATGGTGACCATTATGAAATTGTCGTTCAGCCCGTCACTCGTGTGTCAGGTTTGCCTGGAACGGGGCTGAACACGTCCCGTTAAACATCCTACCGGCGCCGTCGAGGAGGAAAAGAATCTGTCGGAACCGCGACTCTCACCGTGGACAATCCCCTGAGCCCACTGCAGCAGTGACTGCGGAGTGAAAGACATCAAATGCGTGTGCTTGCCGATAATGGCTGTTGATCGGCAGGCAACGACCATGACTCCTGCCTTCCTTCCGCCGTTCGGCAATTGGCCACATCCGGAGCGGGGCTTCCCGGCGTGGGCGCGAGGCTCTCCGGGATGGGGCCGTGGAGCGCATGGGGGCTGGCGGCGCGGCCAGCTTCACCGACGCTCCCCTCGCGGCCAGCTCCCGCCCGGGCTTGGAGGAGGCTGGGAGCGAGCCGCCGCGGCGTCCTACGCCCGACCTCGGCTCTGGTCGCCAGGCGGCTCCGTGGTCCAACGAAAATCTGACAGCCGGGTCCGTGATGTGACGGACGTCTGTCAGCCGGCTCAGCGCCGTGACGGACGTCTGTGAGCCGGCTCAGTGTCTTGACGGACGTCTGTCACGCGGGCGCGTGGTGCAGCGAACGCGCCTCAGTTGCGCGGCCTGAGGGGGGACGAACATCTATCAGTCGGCTCCGTGACATGACGGGCGTCTGTCACACCGGTCTGGGATGTGACGGGCGTGCCTCAACCTCGCGCCTGCGGCGGCGTGGTAGCCGCCGGGCGCTCTGGCCTCACAGGAAACGCCACTTCCCGTCAGTCGGGCCCAAGGTGACAGCCGTGCCACCCGCCGCGCCTCTGACCTTTGCCCGGCCGGCTGGCCGGCCCGGAGCCTCGGGCGAGTGGGGCGGGGGCGGCCTGGGATAGACGGCCGGCGGACGCTGCTGTCGCGGGAGACCGTATCATTACCACCGTCCGGCGTCGCCGGCGTCAGTCCGTGTTGGGCAAGGGCCCGAAGCTGGATGCAAGCGGAGGTGCAAGAGTATTTAATGCTGACGATGAGCTGAAACTGCGATTATAGCAGCAAACTTGAATAATTAATCTTAAAATAGGCAGCGAATATTCTGACGGCCCAGAGACACCTCTTTCCAGTACTGGCGGGCCCACAGACTGCTCCGTCCAGTACTGGCGGGCCCAGAGGCTCCTCCGTCTATTACTGACGGGCCCAGAGGTTCCTCCGTCCATTACTGACGGGCCAGTTGCCTGAATGGCCTACAGATGTCACCACCAGAGTCTTCCATTCGGACGGCGGATCTTTGGCCAATCCGCCCTGCTGTTGGACGGCCGTGCCTACAGTTATTCGTGTCTCCGCGGATATCCCGTTGCATTTCCGCCGTCGGGCGCGGCGAGCGCTCCCGGCCGTCCCGCCACCCCACGCGACCCGGTGCGGCGGCGGCCTCTCCTCCCAGGTCCCCCCCTCCCACCACCACCGCCTCAGGTGCTCGCGGGTGACACTGGTCAGCGACGGTCACCGCCCGACGTCACTGGTCAGCGACGGTCACCGTCCGACGTCACTGGTCAGCGACGGCCACCGTCCGACGACACTGGTCAGCGACGGTCACCGTCCGACGACACTGGTCAGCGACGGTCACCGCCCGACGTCACTAGTCAGCGACGGTCACCGTCCGACGACACTGGTCAGCGACGGTCACCGCCCGACGTCACTGGTCAGCGACGGTCACCGTCCGACGACACTGGTCAGCGACGGTCACCGCCCGACGACACTGGCTAGCGACGGTCACCGTCCGACGACACTGGTCAGCGACGGCCACCGTCCGACATCCCCGTCAATCGAAAAATATCAGGTTTACCTGATAGGGTATACCCTGTACCACTACATGCACCTGAATTGTACTTTTTGATGGGTTGTAAACAAACAGGCGTGGCGTCGGTGGTGTAGTGGTTAACGCGCCTGCGTTAACCACTGCGCGTCTGTGAAACCAGAGGCACGGGGTTCGATTCCCCGCGGTACCCGCCCTTCCTGCCAGGGTAAGAGGCAGGCGACGCCATACAGCCTCAGCAGCTGAGTCACCATAAAGCACCCACACACATAAGCACAGGCATATCACAACCCAATGGAAGGGTGGGAAAATAAAACACCACGCTCCCACCCTTTCCCGTCTTCCCCAAAACCTCATTTGTCCACCGGCCCGCCCTCAACCGACACTTTTTCACAGAGGGGGAGGAGGGCGACAGCCGCGTACCAGGCAGTGTGCTCTGCGTTGGTGCTGCCGCCGGGAGTACTGCCCGGGGACCCTGCCGAGCCGCCGCCCCCGGTGTGAACGCACCCCTGTGCGTGACGGGCCGGCTCCTCGGCAGGTCCCGGCGCGCGGCCCCGGCGGCCGACGCGCGCGCGTGGCCGGCCGGCCAGACACCGACGCCGCGCACCGTCGCGCGCTCTCACGCGCCGGCGGCCGTGGGAAAGCGTCGCGCGTTCGGTGCTGTCCGGACGGCGGCGCGGCACCGCCCGGCACGCTGCCGTCGTCGGCCGGGCGGCTCCGGCGCGGGCGCGACATGCCGGCGGCGCCGCTCGCGTCCCGATGGTGACCCCGTGCCGGCAGTCGCGGCACGGCGGTGGCGTGGTGAGAACCTGTGCGCGCGCGACCCGGCCCCACGGCTGCGCCGGTCGCCGGCCGGTCGGCAGGCTCGGCGGTGGGTTGGGGGCGGCGAGGCCGACGTAACCGAGTGGGGCTGGAGGGGGATGTGGAACGATGCCTTGGCGAACGGAGACTTGTGGGGACGGGAAACCGATGGCACGGTTAGCTCACAATACCGATGACACATCCAGCGCCGTCACTGTCGTGACCGCTAGTTTCACCACGCATGTCACTGTCGTGACCGCTGGTTTGACGACGCACGTCACTGTTGTGGTCGCTAGTTTGACGACGCACATCACTGTCGTGACCGCTAGTTTGACGACGCACGTCACTGTTGTGGTCGCTAGTTTGACGACGCACATCACTGTCGTGGCCGCTAGTTTGACGACGCACGTCACTGTCGTGACTGCTAGTTTGAAGACGCACGTCACTGTCGTGACCGCTAGTTTGACGACGCACATCACTGTCGTGGCCGCTAGTCTGACCACGCACGTCACTGTCGTGACCGCTAGTTTGAAGACGCACGTCACTGTCGTGACCGCTAGTTTGACGACGCACATCACTGTCGTGGCCGCTAGTTTGACGACGCACGTCACTGTCGTGGCCGCTAGTTTGACGATGCACGTCGCTGCCGTCCCCAGCGCCGCGTCCCACCACACCAATGGCAGTGGGCGGACTGAAACACGGGGAGGGAGCCAGCCTCGAACCAGCGAGCCTGTGGTCACGATGTCCCGACCTGCGGCGAAACTCGCATGCTATCGTGACTGGTAAGAATAGCAGAAGGTTCGAAGCCTCTGGCGGCCTCCGAGGCGACATGGTCTGGAACGTCCAACGGAACAGCCAGGCAGACCACCTGGTAACCAACGCCGCCAGAAGCCCCGCGGTCGGGGGAGGGGGGGGGACTGTAGGTCAGACCGACCGTATGCTGAAAGTCGTCCCGCGGCCTTCGGCTCCGTCCCGCGGCTCCCGAGTCCGTCCTGCGGCGCCCGGCTCCGTACCGCGGCTCCCGAGTCCGTCCCGTGGCTCCCGAGTTCGTCCCGCGGCTCCCGGCTCCGTACCGCGGCTCCCGAGTCCGTCCCGCGGCTCCCGAGTTCGTCCCGCGGCTCCCGGCTCCGTTCCGCGGCTCCCGGCTCCGTCCCTCGACTCCCGGCTCCGCCCCGCGGCTCCCGGCTCCGTCCCTCAGCTCCCGGCTCCGTCGCGCGGTCTCCGGCCCCGTCTCGCGGCCTCCGGCTCCGCCCCGCGGCTCCCGGCTCCGTCCCTCGGCTCCCGGCTCCGTCCCGCGGCTCCCGAGTCCGTCCCGCAGCTCCCGGCTCCGTCCCGCGGCTCCCGGCTCCGTCCCGCGGCGCCCGGCTCCGTACCGCGGCTCCTGGCTCCGTCCCTCCGGCGGCCGCTGTGCCGTGAGGACGTCATCACGGCCGGCCGGAGGGCGTCGTCGACCGGCGGCCATCGGTCAGCTCTGACGCACGACTCGGCGGCTGCAGGTCGGCCCGTGACGTCACAGCGGGCCGATTGCCGCGGTTGGGGCCGGCGCGGGTCGACAATTAGCGAGCTTATCGAAAGTTGCCTGCGAGGATATCGGCTCACCAATAATTAGGAGGTGGGTGTGACTCGCAGAAGAGTGAGCAAATGCGAAACTCCGAGTCCCCATGCTTTTCGCTGATTGAAAGAAAGACATTCGAGCAGCGCGATCTTACATCTTAGGCCCCACAGGAAGCCTCTCTTCCCTCTGATATGCAGGGAAAGGATAATGACCGACCAATATGCGTTATCACACCACCAGGGCTAGTTATGCTTGAGGTCCTCAAAAGAGAAGCACTGGACGAGAAATCGGCAGGAGGACCGTTGCGCACGGCAAACAGGCACGCTCATAAAGCTTAAATCGCCACTGGCTTCCAACTACAATACGCCTTTTGCTTCCAAAATAGTGGTGGGTGCTTGCGAAGGTGGAACTAGAAGGCATATTTTATCAGTATTGACAGTGTGAAAGGTATTTGTATTGTTTAACACGGCGCGCAACATCCTGAGATGAAGACTATCACTCGCGAAACGAGATCGGACAGAATTTATCCCGTGATTTACTGGCCCGAAGCCACCGACTTAGTCCCTGTCTTGACGCCAAACAATGAAGAGATGAATTTTCGAATGCAATAACACTTGGTCTGCGTGATACCTCCGCTCTTGAACACCGCTGGTATCTGGCAATGGTTCGTCGCTCAAGCTGCGGGGAGTTATGGCTTTCTCACCTTGTGAAGTGCTGATAAGCGCGCAGTGCATGGTGACATCGCACCGTGTCTTAAAAGAAGCGTGACGTTCGGGAGGCGACTTACGCAGCAAACGTGTTTGATGACCGCTAAACACAACCGGCGCCAGCTCCAAACCTGCGACAGCACATCGATACAACACATGTGACAGCACATCGGGCATCAGCACCGTTTTTTTCCGTGAACGATGAAACTCGAAATATGTGAATACGTACAGCAAATTCCTACACATCCAAACTATAGCCAGAAGATTCACGTGCGTTGGAGGATCCACGTGCAACGCGCACGCATGTGATAGACGTGGCGTGCGTGGTGCGACACGACACAGGCGCAAAGAACCAGATGTCAAAAGCCAGGAAAGTCAGGGAAGCCAGGGAAGTCAGGGAAGCCAGGGAAGCTGGGGAAGTCGGGGAAGCCAGGAAAGTCAGGGAAGCCAGGGAAGTCAGGGAAGTCAGGGAAGTCAGGGAAGTCAGGGCACCCTGCGCTAATTTGGCAGGAGCTTCTCTTCTGCTCGACGTCGGCGGACATGGCTGCCACCACCGCGCGATCCGTCGCGAGCCGGTGGAGAGCAGCTGACTGTACGCCCGACAGGTGCCAGTCTGTGTCCGTCTGTGGATCGGCCTGGGTACGCCGCGCCCCCGGTGATCGTGTCTGTTGACTTCTGGCACTGTTTCAGTGGGATCGTTTATGGATGGCACGTGCCAACTGGCCCGAGCGCTGCTGGTGTGAGAACTCGCTGTCAGGCTTGCGTAGCAGACCGGCTGCCCGCAGGGTTTGTTGTCAGGAGTGAAGTTCGCGCGTGGGGGGGGGGGGGGGAAGGGCGCCCTGGCGGTTACTGCGGGCTAGCCGGGGTGGCCCGGGTCCAGTGGTGTGTGTGCACCATAGGTCAGCCGGGGTGACCCGGGTCAGGGGTGTGTGTGCCCTGCCGGCCGGTAACGGTCGAGCCGGACGCGCCGCCGCCGCCCTCTGACGTCACGCGCGCGTCGCCGTGACGTCAGTGGCGGGGTCAAGTGAGGTCGCAGGGCGGTGCAGCCGGGCCGCCGAGCCCGGCGCCGGGTCAGTGGTGCAGCGGCTATCGGCGCGGCGACAGCGGTGCTCAGGCAGCGGCCCGCGGCCATGGCGCGCGTCATGCGTCGTCCATGTGACCTGGCTCCGCGCGTCGGCCTCCGGGCCGCGCCGATTGGCCGGCTGGGTAGCGAGGTCAGTGGAGCAGGGAGGCGGCCTGACTGGGACGGAGGTGGGGTGTGGTATGAAGGGGCCCGGCAAGGGCTTCGACGGTCGTACAGCCGACAAAGTCATGAGTGCGCACCACGTGGTAATGTTCCATGTCATGGGTCAGCCATGCTCCATTCCATAGGCTATGCACTCTCCATGCCATGGGCTATCCATGATCCATGCCGTGGGCTACCCGTGTTCGACGCTGTGTGCTATCTCCATGCTCCATACAAGGCATGGAGCGGTGTTGCGGCTCCGAGGCCGACGTCACATTGCAGGCCGGTCACGCCAACCGAGGGAAAACTGTCAAAGTAACGTTATTCCAGCTGGTCGAGCGAAGTTTTCAGACATTCCTAGGGTCGGCGGCATGCGGGTATTGTTGCGCTGACCTCAACACGTGCATTTTGAAAGTGAGTTCATGCAGTGGTCATTGAGATCGTTATTGTACGCCGACGATCGCTTCTCGCTACGGTTAGAACTTTACTTTGCCAGTGTCGCAATTTGCACGAAATTGGGATGTTATTCACGAGGCATTGTGGTCGTCTCTGGCCGTCGGGTCGCTCCTATAGCCTGTACGCGCACGACACGCTCGGGACTCACGCGATGCTCTGAGTTGATGTCATGAATGCGGACGATAGGTGGTCTTCTTATTGGGCTCCTAACTTGTGGCAAAAGTTACGTCCGATCATTTTCTGTCCGGACTGGAGGTAAAACTGTTTTTTTGCTTCGAACGACTTCCGACTCGGTCTCGATTGCCATCACTTGCTTACATCGCCGAACCATCGCTCATGCCATGATGCTTAGTCTGTGAGGGTCCTACGAAACTGCTTCAGTTCAGCACCGATGAAATCGATTTAAACGGGCTTTTGAAAACTGGATATGCATGATCGTGCATGACGTATGCCCTTAAAAAAATGTCACGCAATCCACTTGTCTATTGTTCCGATTTGCGTGTCCGCGTCGTATGAAGTCCGGATCGATTTGTTTGAGCCTTCACATGACAAAGTGTCGGGACGCTGTGACGCACATGACGCTGTCCTGACTCGGGGCTCGCCGGCGACACCACTCGCACGCCTGTCGGGACTGCCACATGACGCTGTCCTGACTCGGGGCTCGCCGGCGACACCACTCGCACGCCTGTCGGGACTGCCACATGGCGCTGTCCTGACTCGGGGCTCGCCGGCGACACCACTCGCACGTCACTGTCAAGTTGCATCGACTGGGGCTTGATATTTCGTCTCAGTATTGCCGGTCTAGAGTCTTAAGGTTCCAACATATCTAGCGTGCGCCTGTCGAACATCCGAGTATCTGGTTTTGTTCTCGCGACAGTCCAGGATGACGTAGGAAAGACCTCGCCTCCGCTGCCAGCCTCGTGACCTCCAGGACCTAGGACAGGCACCACCTCCCCCGCCAGCCTCGTGACCTCCAGGACCTAGGACAGACATCATCTCCGCCGCCAGCCTCGTGACCTCCAGGACCTAGGACAGGCATCACCTCCGCCGCCAGCCTCGTGACCTCCAGGACCTAGGACAGGCATCACCTCCGCCGCCAGCCTCGTGACCTCGAGGACCTAGGAAAGACATCATCTCCGCCACCAGCCGCGTGACCTCCAGGACCTAGGAAAACCTCGCCTCCGCCGCCAGCCTCGTGACCTCCAGGCTGGGACAACGGGTCCCGATTGCTGTCAGCGTATCGCTGCGCGCGCTCGCGTCCTGCTGCTTGCTTTGGTCAGCGGCCGTCATTACTCCGCGACACGGTCTGCCGCCGGTGGCTGGTCGTCGGCGTAGTAAAGGCGTGCACTCAACTGTGACGAGCGGTTATTGCCACTTAGGCTGCGACCAAGCGGTGACGTCACGTGAGTGACGTCACCCGGCGGGGCCTTGCCGTGGAAACTAGCTGAGTGTTTTGGCGTAAGGCATCTGGAGAGTCGGAGATGTCCTGGGGCGCAGCGGTGCATCCTTATGTAGCTCAGAGGCGGCTACCTGTTTTGCACCGTAATATGGAATGCCGTTGCGGCAAATAAGCAATTTAGTTAATGCGCCCTAAAGCCATGTGAAATGCCGCTTGAACACATTGGCACCCGTGCGTAGTATCCTTATGCCCTTGTGCCTTCTGCGCCCAAAAAGCTGGACACTGGTTTCCGATCTGCCTGTCTCTTAGTAACTGCTGATCCCGTGCCGCCGGCCACATTACCTTTTCCTCCGCCTCGAGAGCTCGCCCTCCACGCCGCGCCTCCGAGCTCGCGCTCGCCGCCGAGCCCGGCTCGTCATCAGGCGCTGCGCGGCGGCCGGCCGCCCCGTCGCGCGGCCCCGAGCACAGCCGTCGTGCTGACCCTAATTGGAGCGTCGGCCCCGGTCGGTTTGCTGACGCAAGCCGGCGCCCGCAGCTGAGCTGGTGTCGGCTGAGCCGGCCGTCAGCGGGGGTCATCCACCTGGCCTGCCGCGCCGTCGGCGGCTGATGACACCGCGTCTCAAAGGCCGGCTGCTGGGCGGCTCACCCAAACGCTCAAATTAGGATGGTTGCTGACGCCGTTTGGGTAGTCTCCGGGGAAGGGAATTCAGCCGCCGTGATGTTATGAGGTGGTCCGGAGCCTGCGGCTCGGGAGGCAAGCGTGGGCCGTGGGCGAAGGCCGTTCCCGTGTCAGACCGCATCGTGACACTCTGGCTGTTTGGTCGGGTCTCGTGACCTTTTCGACTAGGCGCTCTCTGCTGCTGTCGCGCCTCTCACCGCCTCATTCATTCGAGCCCGCCCGGCCCCACGTCACTCATTCATTCGCAGCGCGCGCTCCGACTGGTGCCCCACTTCCGTGGCGCGGCACGCCCCCGATGCGTGGTACGCCGTCATTCCAGCGCCGGACGTCGGCCGCGGCGGTTCGTTCTGCCCGCCCGACACCCTGGCGCGCGGCCGCCGGATAGGACGCGCTCCTGGCACCGGAAGTGGCCGGACTGGCCGACCGGTGACACGCGCCCCGCACGTCGCGACCACGGCTGCCGGGCGGCGTGGTGAGCGCGGGTAAGGCGCCCGCTGCCCGTTGCCGCCGCTGACTCGCCACCACAGGCGGAGGCTGAATGGGCTCGTTGTCCCGGCTCGTAGCCGCAATCAGCCATTTCCGGCAGACGTAATTGGCCCAGTGGTAGAAGCGTTGGGCTGTGGCTGCGGTGACTCCGATGCTATTCCTGCCCTAGCGAACTTCGACTGGTCCGTGTTTGGGCGACGGTGTGATTGATGACTCCGGTGATTCTCAAAATCTACACGGCTGGTCCGTGTTTGGGCGACGGTGTGATGACTCCGGTGATTCTCAAAATATACGCGGCTGGTCCGTGTTTGGATGACGGTGTGACGACTCCGGTGATTCTCAAAATTTATACGGAGCGATCAAATTTAAGAAATGTGGACTGGTGCCTGCGCATAACATGCTGACGCATATGTGAGCTGTCCGACACGCTATGAGAAAAGATGTCACCCAGCTCCTGAGCTGCGCGCGTGATGCCGGTCGACACGGAAGCAACTTTCTTTTCGGTTTGAAAGGCTGCAGCCCCATACTGGTCCCCCGAAAAATTGAAGGGAAAATGGCTTAACCCTTGTGAAATTAGGCTTAGCCTGTAACTGGGGTAGCTGAGTCGCGTCTCACCTAGGCCCGGCCCCCTCCTCCCCAGCGGATTTTGACAAATCACGCCCCTCGCGCACTCGAGGCCCTTTGACCGGTGCAGCAACGGCCCCGCGGTGGGTTGGGTGGCCTAACACAGGCACACAACTCAGAGCGGTGGCGGCCAACCGTCGGCCATGCGCCACACGCGGCCCTCCACGCACCGATGTACGTGAGGACGGCACAGTGTGGAGCAGCTCCACCGTGGGTGACCCGCTGTGCGTGAGGGACGACACCAGTGTGGAGCAGCTCATCGGCGGGGACACGCTGCACGTGAGGACGGCACCAGTGATGGAGCAGCTCCACGGTAGGCACCACCAGAGTGAGGGACGGCACCAGTAGGGAGCAGTCACCGGCGGGTACACCGCTGAGTGGGGCCGGCACCAGTGTGCCAGCAGCCCACCGGCGTGTACCACCCGCTGTACGTGAGGGCGGGCACCAGTGTGGAGCAGCTCCATCGGCGGGGAACCGCTGCACGTGAGGACGGCACCAGTGTGGAGCAGCTCCACCGGCGGGTATATACCACGACGTGAGGGCGGCACCAGTAATGAGCAGATCCACCGGCGGCGACACCACGACGTGAGGGCGGCACCAGTGAGGAGCAGCTCCACCGGCGGCGACACCACGACGTGAGGGCGGCACCAGTAAGGAGCAGATCCACCGGCGGCGACACCACGACGTGAGGGCGGCACCAGTAAGGAGCAGATCCACCGGCGGCGACACCACGACGTGAGGGCGGCACCAGTAAGGAGCAGATCCACCGGCGGCGACACCACGACGTGAGGGCGGCACCAGTGAGGAGCAGCTCCACCGGCGGCGACACCACGACGTGAGGGCGGCACCAGTGAGGAGCAGATCCACCGGCGGCGACAACGACGTGAGGGCGGCACCAGTGAGGAGCAGATCCACCGGCGGCGACACCACGACGTGAGGGCGGCACCAGTGTGGAGCAGATCCACCGGCGGCGACACCACGACGTGAGGGCGGCACCAGTGTGGAGCAGATCCACCGGCGGCGACACCACGACGTGAGGGCGGCACCAGTTAGGAGCAGATCCACCGGCGGCGACACCACGACGTGAGGGCGGCACCAGTGTGGAGCAGATCCACCGGCGGCGACACCACGACGTGAGGGCGGCACCAGTGTGGAGCAGATCCACCGGCGGCGACACCACGACGTGAGGGCGGCACAGGAGAGAGATCCACCGGCGGCGACACCACGACGTGAGGGCGGCAGCACCAGTAAGGAGCAGATCCACCGGCGGCGACACCACGACGTGAGGCGGCACCAGTAGGGAGCAGATCCACCGGCGGGACACCACGACGTGAGGGCGGCACCAGTAAGGAGCAGATCCACCGGCGGGACACCACGACGTGAGGGCGGCACCAGTGAGGAGCAGATCCACCGGCGGCGACACCACGACGTGAGGGCGGCACCAGTGAGGAGCAGATCCACCGGCGGCGACACCACGACGTGAGGGCGGCACCAGTAAGGAGCAGATCCACCGGCGGCGACACCACGACGTGAGGGCGGCACCAGTGAGGAGCAGATCCACCGGCGGCGACACCACGACTTGAGGGCGGCACCAGTAAGGAGCAGATCACCGGCGGCGACACCACGACGTGAGGGCGGCACCAGTGAGGAGCAGATCCACCGGCGGCGACACCACGACGTGAGGGCGGCACCAGTGAGGAGCAGATCCACCGGCGGCGACACCACGACGTGAGGGCGGCACCAGTGAGGAGCAGATCCACCGGCGGCGACACCACGACGTGAGGGCGGCACCAGTGTGGAGCAGATCCACCGGCGGCGACACCACGACGCCCGTGCCCCGCTCGTCGCATGTGCACCGGCCTGTTGGCGCCATTATCATTGTGAACGCTCCAGCTGGCGCCTGACGGCCGTCGTTGGGTGTGTTGATGTGGGAGAGGTGCTGCGCCTGCCGCACAGAAGTCTGCCGCTCTGGTGATCTCAGCGACTGCCCTTCAGCCACTCACAGCGAGCCGCGCAGCGCGGCTGCTGGCGTGGGTGTGTTCGACAGGCGCTGACATTGCCGGCGGGCCCTCCGCATTGTCATTTGATCGATGTTATTTTGTTGTGGACGTGCTCGACGCTGTCTGTGTGGTGGCCCAGCTCGCTGGAGCACGTGTGGTGAGCGAGGTGCGGGCTTGCGCGCCGCGTTGTCCGCGGTCGGCACGTGTCGGGCGCCACGTGCTGCGCGGATCTTGGCTGGGCAGTTGATTGTCCGGGAAACCTCGCGGCTGGGTCGGCTCTCCTCCCGGCACGACGGTTCGTGCGCCTCACGGAAACAACGCCACGCCAGGCCACGCCTCGGGGCGATACAGCGGCCGGCCAGGTCAGAATTGCGGCAGACGACGGCCGTGAGGTTAGCGACTTCGGCTCACACGCGGTGGGCCCGGGTTCGAATGCCGGTTGCGGCATATCTTCTCAGCGTTAAAATGGCAACTGCAGTCGCCAGTGCTCCATACAAAAGCAGTCGGAGCCGGAGTCCTCGTATCCGTGGCGTTTGGTGATGTTTGTTGGGCCCC
>NW_023596225.1:11091078-11164301 GCF_011947565.3 Pollicipes pollicipes | reverse complement strand
GGCCGTGCAGCTCCGGCTGCCTGCCTGCACGCCGCTGACGAAGACCACTTAACACGGCAGCGCATGACACCTTCTGACGCACGCCGTGCGAAATCAATTGTCACCACATTGGCGTGACACGCTTTTACGGCACTGGTGCGCCATAAAGTCGTCAGATGACCCGGCGCTAAGTGATGTGGTGACTCAACTTCCGCGTGAGTGAACGAGTGTCATTACGTCGACATTCAGGCTGGGGCCGCACGTGCACTTCATGGCGGTCAGCGACGCGAGCGGACACGGACTGGGCGAACGGCATCGGGCCGACACACGAGACCACTGTGATCGAGCCATCGCAGGCCGACACGTGGCAGACTCCGAGCCACCGCAGGCCGACATGTGGCAGACTCCGAGCCACTGCAGGCCGACATGTGACAGACTCCGAGTCACCGCAGGCCGATACGTGACAGACTCCGAGCCACCGCAGGCCGACACGTGACAGATTCCGAGCCACCGCAGGCCGACATGTGACAGACTCCGAGTCATCGCAGGCCGACATGTGGCAGACTCCGAGCCACCGCAGGCCGACATGTGCCAGACTCCGAGCCACCGCAGGCTGACACGTGACAGACTCCGAGCCACCGCAGACCGACACTTGGCAGACTCCCGCTGGGCCGGACCTGAACCCTAACAACGCATCGTATTGCGACTGCGGTAGGAATCCGTACCAGATCAGCTAAGCAGACCACCGCCTAGCTGGGGCCGTCGCAGTCGGGTAGCAGGATCCCTGGCGCCGTCCAGATCTACAGAGGAACACTCCCAGATTCCTGCCTCCAGTCTCGTTCGGCCGCGGGCAGATTTTCGGATGTTAGCTGATAGCCGGATGTAAATTCGGAATGACGTGTGTACCTTGCAACAGACTATCAGGCTCATCACAAACAAACGATTCCTGATCACGGACCAGACCGAAGCGGTTGAATTTGCCGATAACATGACCTTAACATGACCTTAACAGGCCTTACGCTAGCCAACTTCCCTGACGTACCGCATATTATTGATAACCATGATGCGTTACCAGCGAGGCCTATTGGAAACGGCTCACCGCTAGCTGCCTGTGGTCGGGTGTGCACGGATTCAAGCGAGCCAGGGCGTGGCTCGACGGCCCGTGACCGGCCAGCCACATCCTGTGCCGTCGGCCCGTGACCGGCCAGCAACATCTTGTGCCGTCGGCCCGTGACCGGCCAGCAACATCCTGTGCCGTCGGCCCGTGACCGGCCAGCAACATCCTGTGCCGTCGGCCCGTGACCGGCTAGCCACATCCTGTGCCACCGGCTCATCTTCCCACAAGAAGCGGGCTTGCGCGGTCCCGTGATACTCCGCTGATCTAGAGAATGTCACGCACTGCTCCCTAGCCTCAGGAACCGGCAGGCAGCCTCCGCTGCCGGTAACACTCCGCTGGTCACGAGAATGTCACGCACTGCTCCCTAGCCTCAGGAACCGGCAGGCAGCCTCCGCTGCCGGCAACACTCCGCTGGTCACGAGAATGTCACGCGCTGCTCCCTAGCCTCAGGAACCGGCAGGCAGCCTTCGCTCCCAGTGAGAACGCAGAGTGAAACCCGCTTATCTCCTCCCAATGACCGCCCAGCAGACATGGCGCGGTAGCGCACGACATCGCCGTCGCCGTGTCGCAGCCGCGCCCTCCCGCGCCCCGCGCCCCTTATCCAGGACTAGGGTCACTCTGCGCTCTCAGGTACCTTATCCAGGACTAGGGTCACTCTGCGCTCTCAGGTACCTTATCCAGGATTCGCACCAGTCTGCGCTCTCTCGCACCTTATCCAGGACTAGGGTCACTCTGCGCTCTCAGGTACCTTATCCAGGATTCGCACCAGTCTGCGCTCTCTCGCACCTTATCCAGGACTAGGGTCACTCTGCGCTCTCAGGTACCTTATCCAGGATTCGCACCAGTCTGCGCTCTCTCGCACCTTATCCAGGACTAGGGTCACTCTGCGCTCTCAGGTACCTTATCCAGGATTCGCACCAGTCTGCGCTCTCTCGCACCTTATCCAGGACTAGGGTCACTCTGCGCTCTCAGGTACCTTATCCAGGATTCGCACCAGTCTGCGCTCTCTCGCACCTTATCCAGGACTAGGGTCACTCTGCGCTCTCAAGCACCTTATCCGGGATTCACACCAGTCTGCGCTCTCTCGCACCTTATCCAGGACTAGGGTCACTCTGCGCTCTCAGGTGCCTTATCCAGGATTCGCACCAGTCTGCGCTCTCTCGCACCTTATCCAGGACTAGGGTCACTCTGCGCTCTCAGGTACCTTATCCAGGATTCGCACCAGTCTGCGCTCTCTCGCACCTTATCCAGGACTAGGGTCACTCTGCGCTCTCAGGTACCTTATCCAGGATTCGCACCAGTCTGCGCTCTCTCGCACCTTATCCAGGACTAGGGTCACTCTGCGCTCTCAGGTACCTTATCCAGGATTCGCACCAGTCTGCGCTCTCTCGCACCTTATCCAGGACTAGGGTCACTCTGCGCTCTCAAGCACCTTATCCGGGATTCACACCAGTCTGCGCTCTCTCGCACCTTATCCATGACTAGGGTCACTCTGCGCTCTCAGGTGCCTTATCCAGGATTCGCACCAGTCTGCGCCCTCTCGCACCTTATCCAGGACTAGGGTCACTCTGCGCTCTCAAGTACCTTATCCAGGATTCGCACCACTCTGCGCTCTCTCGCACCTTATCCAGGACTAGGGTCACTCTCTCAAGTACCTTATCCAGGCTTCGCACCATTCTGCGCTCCCTCGCACTTTATCCAGGGACTCGCACAATGTTACGCTCTCACGTACCTTATCCATGACTCGCACCATTCTGCGGCCGGCGTTGCGCATCACCGCTGGGTGCGGGGCGGAGAGACCGATCTCAGGGCGAGCTTCTGCGCACGCGGCGGACACGGGAGCACACTGCACACTGCCGCTGTCGAGGCGCGACTGGTGCTGCTGCACGAGGTCGGGCGGCGGGCGGCGCCGTGACTCGTCCCGCGGCGCGCGGGAAACCCGGCCGGCGGCGCGGCCGCGCTCCCCCTGCGGTCATCGGAGGCTATCCTCCCCCCTCCCCTCCCCTCCGCTCCGTCCCTCGGTCCGTCCGGTCAGCTGAGCAGGCGCCCGGGCCGCGCGCCGACCCCGTTCGCCGAGATCCCGCCCCATTGAGCCGCGTTATCGGCCCGCCGCCGCCGGTCAGTTGGCGCCTGGCGGACGGGAGGGGGGCTTCACGCGCTCGAGCAGGCGCGCTCGGCGTGTCAACACCTGTGTACGGCAGACGGACCATGCCCCGACGGCCGCGGGGCGAGGGTGCAGCCGGCCGATGTGCGCCTGTCGGTCCGTCCGCCAGCGCGATGGCCGACGCTTTGAGACAGTGAGGACAGAGAATCGGCAGCGCTCGCACGCCAGCGGCAGCACAGCTACGCTAGGTCACGCTATAGCAGAACTAAGAACAAGTTGTCTGCGTTGCGGATGTCCAAACCTCGCGACTAGCTTTAACCAGACGTCCTGCTGTGCTAAAACGCCTGTCAAACCAACATTATGAACACACATAATGAAAGGCATGCATAGCACCATCTAAGTTTTGCGACAGACTGCGTTTTGCAGAACGCAGTCAGAATGCATTTTGCCACGCAGTCTGCTGTTACGACTATATGACGTCACCTGCCTCCCATTCTGATAGGAAGGACAGACACCGCGGGGAATCGAACCCCGTCTCTCTGGTTCCCCAGATATGCGGCTTAACCACCACACTATCGGTGACTCCTACTAGTGATAACATGCATTATAACCGTCTTCGACATGGTAGATAACATGTGCATAAATCTAAAACTTATATGACATCAACTTATCTGATCAAGTTGCCGTGATCCTCGAATAAGCCGTAACTAACTGCAGACGAACTGAATTTTTCACCATAAATATTGGAAGTGGCTTTGAAGCATGCTACTGTTACGATACTTGCATCAGCCCTGTGCTGGGGACTGGGGGCAGTAGTTTTTTATGCCGGAAACCCATATGATCGGGTACAATAAAAAGCCATTCATTTTGCGAACGAGCCGCAGGTCAAACGAGTTTTACTTGAAGCTTTAACAGATTTCTTACGCTGGTGACCCATGCCCATTCGTCGCGTTACTAAAGCTGATATTTTTGTAATTAGTGATCGCATGTTAATGCGCTTTTTAGCAACAAAAAGCGCAATTCGCGCAAAACTTTCATGCTTAAGTTTCACGCATTTGCATACAAGCTGTTTGATTGGGTGCAATTTTCTAGCCACATTGCACTGTGCAGAAGATGTAGGCTGTCATCACTTGATTAAAGGAAGTGTTTCACATTTGCATGGGGTTTTAAACTGACATAATCATCTTGAAGATCATTCGGCGCAGTTCACAGCCCTGTCGTTCTTTAGACACAAAACTATAATTCCGGAGCTACACGCTATCGAAGATATGCAACTTATTTCGTGCAGACTATTTCACGATCACTCAAGATCACACCGGAATGCATGACGCCACGGAAACGCCATTCAATTACTGCTACCCTATTAGCCATGCGACGTTCAAGCCCCAAGCGGAATATAATCGTCAAGTCGTTCATGTCTGGGGTTGGTGGGCACGGTTTCCAGATACAACGAACTACAATTGGGCCTCCATCAATTTTTGCCGGGAAATGAAAGATTCCATCACGAATCACGCTTTGTGCAACATAATATACGACGTCGAGCATGGGCCATGGATATTGGGAAAATGACGCCCGTAATCCAATATATTAAGAATAGCGCCATAACCGAGCATGTGAATAAAAGTGAACACCTTAAACTCACGGACAAATATGCAAGAACATCACGAGAAGGGCCCAACACAAGAAACACTACAAGTGTCAGGGCGGCAATTTCACATGGCCAGTTTGGCAGCACCTCTAACGTTATACAAAATGTTCGATGACGCAATCAAACACTGACGGATTGAGGAGCACATTTACTAAATAAAGAAACGTTTTTTTGTTGTCTATAGTGTTTTTTCCACCTAACAGTGTGGTCAAATGGTCATAAGAGAGCTTATTTCATCATGTCTGATGCTCGTTTTAGTATGTTCAAATGTCAAACATTCCCTTCAACGATGGAAGACAAAATATTCCTAATCTCAAAAAGATAAGAAAATACTGGTCGAACTCGGGCCCCGATCCTCCGGTTGGGCGTCGCAGCGACATACAACCAACATCGATCGACGCAGGAAGGAGGGGCAGTCGCACTGACAGCAGTGTAGGTTCAACAGTGCTGCGCATGCGCGCCTGAACGCAGTCACGGGCCCGTCCGCCGGCTCTTGGGCGTACAAAGACGCTGGTGCCAGGCCTCTAAGACCAGAGCAGGTGAATGAGAATCAGCCACACGGTGTACGGTCGTGTAAACACCACACATCGCCGAGCATGGTCCGAGTCATAAGTGCACCATTAGTCGGCTGGGAGCGGTCAACACCACCTTCCTCTAACCCCGTCTCAACATGTGGCCTAAGCCGAGACGGTTTGGACCGTCGAGGCAAAACAACCGTTTAGCCTAGTTCGCTGAGAAGAGTCCTCACCGAAATGGCTGGCGTTCACCGCCGTCCCCCGGTCACAGATCACGTTAAATAATACAAGGCCAGCATTTTTTTTTGGGGGGGGGGGACGGGCATGGACAAGACTGACCGGACACTCGGCACGGACGACCCTGGCCGGACACTCGGCATGGACAAGCCTGGCCGGACACTCGGCATGGACAAGCCTGGCCGGACACTCGGCATGGACAAGCCTGGCCGGACACTCGGACAGCCAATTTTCAAGAAACCTTCACTTCACTCGCGACTTAGCACCACACATCCTTGAGCTGGTGTCTCACCTTGCCAAACTATCATGAAAGACATGTTTCCGAGGCACTGGCCTGCCCCTATGTATGGTTCCTATAGGCACCTGGCTTCATTGGCTTCCGTTTTGGTATCGTCTGCACCATGATAAATGATAGCTTTCTCACCTGTCTGCCATCAGCCCACCCACCTGACGCCGAGCACGGTGTCTGCCGTAAGTTGCGTCATACTCCCCTAATTCATTTGATATCTTCCTTTACACCATGAGTTTTTCTTTACGCAGTAATGCTTCCGCAAGGCGATCGTCTTAGCCTCAGCCCAGCGTGAGTTGGGCTCACGCCAGTGCCGGTTTCGTCATGGCAATGTTGAATTCTATGGCTTAACGGCGAAGGCAAAGCACAATAGTGTGAATCTTTCGGTTGTTGGGGATAAGTTCGAACACAAAAACTGTCTTTTTCATCAAAATATGCACCCATCCTAGGAGAAACAAAGTAAGCAAATCTAGGTGTAATTGTAAATGTAGGTGTAATTTGTTTATACCAAGAACATTACATCATGGGCCCCGGTGTTTCTTACATCAGCCCAGCTATTCCTATCACCAGTCAAATCCTTCCCAACCGCTTCCATCACCAGTCTACATCCTTTCACAATCAGCCCAAATCTTTCACTACATTGCTCTTACTTCCACACAACCGATAATGGTCTGCCGACCGGCAACCAGGACACTCATTTTATCAAGAAGGATAGGGAAATAGCTGACAGCTCTCATCGCCGTGGTATTCCCTCGGCACCGTTCGCGTTGGTTCCGGAACAGGAACAGGTATATCTGTTGAGGCGCTGGCGACACTTTTGGGGAAAATCATGTTCCTTCGGAGCTTGGGCACGAAGCAGATACAGGCACGGGATACGAGCTCCACATGAACCAGCAGATGATGAAAGGCGTTGGCTGGATAACTCACTATAAGGGTTTTGTACACATCAAGATAGAAGTAAGAAGATAAAAACAGGCAACGACCATACAACATGCTACCGGAAGCCTTGGCCATTACCCAACAACGAGGACGTGGCCAACAGCTCGATCAGGGGCAGCGCCATATGTTCGGACAATGCGCACGTGGTTACCGCACCGGCCCCTCTAGACTGCCGTGCTCAACGTGCTGCGGCTTCCCGAAATTGGGAGAAGAGAGCATCGCGAAACTCGAACGACCGGTACCTGACAGGGCTTGAGAGCCAGACATGAGGCGGTCACGCGGAACGGAGAGGAACGGGAGGCGACAGCGGCACGGGCTTCCAACGATGGTGTGCGGCAGGCTGGCGCTACCTGGAGGAACGGGAGGAGACAGCGGCACGGGCTTCCAACGATGGTGTGCGGCAGGCTGGCGCCACCTGAGCGAGTGCTTTTATAAGGCATTATAATTCGAACCAGGTGGTGACATTATCGCTGGAAACAGGTCTAACCTGTTTGGTGCGTTACGATCGGCCCGCTGGTAACCACTCACACTGAACACAAATCTGTTTGATGACTTACCATCCATCAAGTTGAAGGCGATGTTTCATCCTTTTGTGGTATAAAACTGCACCATTGCAGCACAATAAAACAGCCTGTTTGCAGTCTGTTGTCCGTGCCGCTAAGCACCTCGATCGATACGCTGATATTTCAAGACGATAACTTCATTGGTGAGCGGATGAAAACGGCCCGATCTTATATAATGAAGAGGAAACTCTAACAACTTGAACCCACTCCTGAAGATGTTTACCTTTTGAAGACAGCCCGATCTTATATAATGAAGAGGAAGCTTTAACAACCTGAACCCACTCCTGAAGCTGTTTTCCTTCCGAGCCCACTCCCGAAGCTGTTTACTTTCTGAACCCACTCCCGAAGCTGTTTACTTTCTGAACCCACTGCCGAAGCTGCTTACTTTCTGAGCCCACGTAGCGAAGCGGCGTAGCGACGACGTAGCGACATGGCGTTCCACTTTTCCCGAGCCCCAGCCGCAACATAGGCAGGCAGCACTGGCAGGCAGCACTGGTGGACCGGTATTGAACGATATATAGCGTTGAATAGAGCAAGAATGAGGCTATCCAGTGGAATCAACTGGCATATATGGGAAGGCGCGAACTTGCACGTTGGAGCTTGCCGCGAAATAACTGATTTGCAGGTCGAGACGTTCGGCCACGCGCCGCCCAAATGTATCAGAACAAGGAAGATTGTCGGCCGTCGTCTGCCAACCAATGCCGGATCAACCAGTTGCAAAGAGTAGGTGGCGCTGTCGGAGCAGCGACACCGCGCGGGTGAGTCCCACTGTTTTCACGTGGTGTTTCATGTTTTCCGACTTCGGTGACATCTCACACAGCGCTAACACGGCAGTCTGAGGCCCAGGTGTCACAGAGTCCTTTTTTTACCTGAACCTCCCCGAAATGTCTGACTTCCTAGACCTGCTCTGGTTCAAGCTGGCGCGTCACCTTCGTGGCGCAGGCCATGTTCGTTAGCATGGGGGGCTCCGGACCCGGGTACACCCAGTCGACCGACTTCAGATCCTACCGTTCGGGGAAGAGTGAATCGCCCGGTGACAGGAGCCCAGCTCAGCCAGCCGCGCGGATACAAGGCTAGCTGGCGCCGGCCCAGCACAGCTAGCCGCGCGGATACAAGGCTAGCTGGCGCCAGCCCAGCACAGCTAGCCGCGCGGATGCAAGGCTAGCTGGCGACAGCCCAGCACAGCTTGCCGCGCGGATACAAGGCTAGCTGGCGCCAGCCCGGCACAGCTGGCCGCGCGGATACAAGGCTAGTTGGCGCCAGCCCAGCACACCTAGCCGCGCGGATACAAAGTCGCCTTTCTCATCGCAAACGCCCTTCGCGCGGCGAAACTCAACAAAGGCGGTAGTGATCCACTGGTGGAACCCGTATGACTCTGGGTGAGCGGCCCCAGCCGCCGCACCGTGGTGATCGGTGCCATCTACCGACCGCCGGGAGAGCCCACGTCCCCGTGCCCGAAGAACGTTCGAGACCAACTGCAGGCCGCCGCGGCCGCGGGAACACCGGTATTGACACTGGGAGACTGCACAAGCAATCTGCTCAGCCTGGACGTCCCCGGCGTCTAAGGTTTCCAAGGAGGTTCCCAGGAGGAGGAGGAGGTTTCAGGACCATCCTGAGAGACGTGAGTCTCGAACAGCTGGTCAATACGTCCACCCACCTGCCCCCAACAACAACACTGGATGACCTGATCGTCACCAACGTCACCGGTCTCCGGGACTCAGCCGAGCTTCTCCACGAGCCTCGGCCCGTGCAGACACAAACCTGAGCTACTCCGCGCTCCAGTGCCCACACTGTCGACCACGGCCGTGTCGCGTCGATAATGACTGACCTTAGCTAGGCCTTCGGCAGCGCTGATCACGGCAAGCTGATCCCGAGCAAGCTGAAATTGTGCGGGATGTCCTCGGAATGGTTGCAGGACTACCTGAACGGTCGGAGGTAGGTGGCTGGTGGTGGCTCGGTCACTCTACCCTATCCCATGGGGTAGCCCAGGGGTCCCTTGTCGGTCCAATCCTGTTCCTGATCTTCATCAACGACTTATCCAACTTCCTTCCCCACCACCGCCTACTATCTCACGGCGAAGGCACGCAACTCGTTAACCCCGCCATCCCCGATGTCGCCGACATGTCCAACCTGAAAGCCTGTGTCGAGGAAATCCTGCCTCCATAAGCTCTTCATGGCAGGGATCGCCATGCACGTCTGCGAATAGAAAGCCGGACCGCCATGCTTTTTCGTCAGCTATCGGCGCTCGCGTTGCAAGCACGGACGCTAACCATGAAAATCATGAAACGCAGGACCATGCTTGTCGAGTCAATATCATTATCGTGGTGTTTTTGGTTAATTCGTTGGAAAACACACTCCTGTTGACTGATATGAGTGCAAATAATTTGAGGTATCATTACAGTTTACTACTATCTCACGCATCCCTCACGAATCGAGATCCCACACCACCATGCGTTCAACTTCAAAGGAAACCGGGCCAAACAGTACATACCACATACGGAATACATCACCAGTCTCAGATCACGCACTGAGGGTAACTGAAGCGTGTCATTGCGACCCGCTCGGTCGTTGCCAGATAGGCTGACCTGTAAGTGGGGTCACGCGCCCAAGCTGCAGCACTCTGACCCAGGCGTACCATTCCGGCCGCGCGGCCATGTCGAGCGCTGAGTGACTGCGCCCATCAACGACACCGTATAGACATCGGCAGTGGCAAGCTGCATGGCTGAAGTGAAATGGCCAAGAAATGGTGCTGTTATTGCGTTCGTATTGTGAACGATCTGTTAAGAGATGCTATGCTGCAAGTAATCGACCATCCGGGAAGTACTGCACAAACCTACGTTAAGACAGAAGCGTTTGGAAATATTATAACAGAGTTGGACGGCTGAAGACGGCTCACGAGTGACAGTGCCTGCTTGTTGACGTTATGTATACCAATGTTCGCTTTATGTACACCAATTTTTGCCTGTTGGCGTCACATATCCAGAACCTTTTGCTATTTTTAAAGTTGCCTTCAACATCTGAACCACAAATCCTAACATCAAGAGCTGAATGCCTTTCCCGTTCATACCAAAATACACCTTCCCATCCAATTTGTATGTTACTTTGTCCATCTTTTTTCCATTTCCTTTCATGTCCTTCGTTTTACAGAAGGCTCATACACGCATGACGCATGGGGGTTGTCACGCACGCCCAGTCGCATGGAAGAAATACACAGCACGCAGAGAGCTGCAAACATACGCACAGGTAATAATACATATATACATACGCATTATACATACGCAGAGTAATAGTGCCGGCCGCCGCGAGCAGCCGGTTCCTCGCGGCGGCGGCGGCGCGGTACGGAGAGTGTCACTGGGCGACGGCCAGCTGGGCGCGCGGCAGATGCAGAGAGCCGACGCCGCCCGAAACAGACCGAGTTTGACGCTGGGAAGACTCGATGCGCATCACGAAAAGCGCACACGGTGCAGTGGAGGATTCAGGGCGGCGCAGAACCCTGCACACATTCAGGCAGTCCTGGTGCTGTCATGACCCGCGACACTGCGCCGGCGCGCAGTGCCCTGCACCCATTCAGGCAGTCCTGGCGCTGACATGAGCCGCGACACTGCGCCGGCTGGGTGTCCTCCGGAGCAGGGCAATCGTAATCACTCCGACGCACACCACTCAGTAGCCTGGCTGCCACGTGAATAACCCTTTGAACCCTGTCAAGTGGCGCTCGGCCGTTCCTCTGCAGATGTTCAGCCAGTAGCGGATGGAGGAAAGGCATGCATTTGTGAGTGAGCATATGTGGGATTCTCAGGTGAGGAGGTGGTGGCTGAGGAGTACACCCAGAGCCCTTACTGACAATGATGGATGAATGCCTGCGCTAGAAATGGTAACGCGGACATTGCCGGTCCTTTTATGGAGGGTGTGGTGCCAAACAGCATGAAATCCGTCTTTTTTTAGGTTCGTTTAAGACTATTTACCTGGAACCAGTTTTGGACCGACAGCATGTGGGTACACATAGTTTTGCAGAGCCAGCTACCAGCTCAAGAGGACTGGCTCATTTAGAAAAGCTCATGAATTAATAACAATGCACTTCCTGATGTTCATGTCACCCATAACTTGTAGAATGCTTTCGAAGTTTATCGTGAATTGCGCCGCAGACCAACACAAAGAGGACCTCTGTAGCCAACATATTGCAGGTGCCTGGGATCGAATAAATCACAGGCGCCTGCGATCGGACATACAGCAGGCGTCCGGTGCCTGGGACCGTCAATACCTGGTTTGTTGCAGCTGCATCGCATTCATGAGATCAAACGTTGTGGGGCCCAACAAACATCACCAAACGCCACGGATACGAGGACTCCGGCTCCGACTGCTTTTGTATGGAGCACTGGCGACTGCAGTTGCCATTTTAACGCTGAGAAGATATGCCGCAACCGGCATTCGAACCCGGGCCCACCGCGTGTGAGCCGAAGTCGCTAACCTCACGGCCGTCGTCTGCCGCAATTCTGACCTGGCCGGCCGCTGTATCGCCCCGAGGCGTGGCCTGGCGTGGCGTTGTTTCCGTGAGGCGCACGAACCGTCGTGCCGGGAGGAGAGCCGACAGCCAGCCGCGAGGTTTCCCGGACAATCAAGCTGCCCAGCCAAGATCCGCGCAGCACGTGGCGCCCGACACGTGCCGACCGCGGACAACGCGGCGCGCAAGCCCGCACCTCGCTCACCACACGTGCTCCAGCGAGCTGGGCCACCACACAGACAGCGTCGAGCACGTCCACAACAAAATAACATCGATCAAATGACAATGCGGAGGGCCCGCCGGCAATGTCAGCGCCTGTCGAACACACCCACGCCAGCAGCCGCGCTGCGCGGCTCGCTGTGAGTGGGCTGAAGGGCAGTCGCTGAGATCACCAGAGCGGCAGACTTCTGTGCGGCAGGCGCAGCACCTCTCCCACATCAACACACCCAACGACGGCCGTCAGGCGCCAGCTGGAGCGTTCACAATGATAACGGCGCCAACAGGCCGGTGCACATGCGACGAGCGGAGCGCGGGCGTCGTGGTGTCGCCGCCGGTGGATCTGCTCCTTACTGGTGCCGCCCTCACGTCGTGGTGTCGCCGCCGGTGGATCTGCTCCTCACTGGTGCCGCCCTCACGTCGTGGTGTCGCCGCCGGTGGATCTGCTCCTCACTGGTGCCGCCCTCACGTCGTGGTGTCGCCGCCGGTGGATCTGCTCCTTACTGGTGCCGCCCTCACGTCGTGGTGTCGCCGCCGGTGGATCTGCTCCTTACTGGTGCCGCCCTCACGTCGTGGTGTCGCCGCCGGTGGATCTGCTCCTTACTGGTGCCGCCCTCACGTCGTGGTGTCGCCGCCGGTGGATCTGCTCCTCACTGGTGCCGCCCTCACGTCGTGGTGTCGCCGCCGGTGGATCTGCTCCCTACTGGTGCCGCCCTCACGTCGTGGTGTCGCCGCCGGTGGATCTGCTCCTCACTGGTGCCGCCCTCACGTCGTGGTGTCGCCGCCGGTGGATCTGCTCCTCACTGGTGCCGCCCTCACGTCGTGGTGTCGCCGCCGGTGGATCTGCTCCTCACTGGTGCCGCCCTCACGTCGTGGTGTCGCCGCCGGTGGATCTGCCCCTCACTGGTGCCGCCCTCACGTCGTGGTGTCGCCGCCGGTGGATCTGCTCCTCACTGGTGCCGCCCTCACGTCGTGGTGTCGCCGCCGGTGGATCTGCTCCTCACTGGTGCCGCCCTCACGTCGTGGTGTCGCCGCCGGTGGATCTGCTCCTCACTGGTGCCGCCCTCACGTCGTGGTGTCGCCGCCGGTGGATCTGCTCCTTACTGGTGCCGCCCTCACGTCGTGGTGTCGCCGCCGGTGGATCTGCTCCTCACTGGTGCCGCCCTCACGTCGTGGTGTCGCCGCCGGTGGATCTGCTCCTTACTGGTGCCGCCCTCACGTCGTGGTGTCGCCGCCGGTGGATCTGCTCCTCACTGGTGCCGCCCTCACGTCGTGGTGTCGCCGCCGGTGGATCTGCTCCTTACTGGTGCCGCCCTCACGTCGTGGTGTCGCCGCCGGTGGATCTGCTCCACACTGGTGCCGCCCTCACGTCGTGGTGTCGCCGCCGGTGGATCTGCTCCTTACTGGTGCCGCCCTCACGTCGTGGTATACCCGCCGGTGGAGCTGCTCCACACTGGTGCCGCCCTCACGTCGTGGTGTCGCCGCCGGTGGATCTGCTCCTCACTGGTGCCGCCCTCACGTCGTGGTGTCGCCGCCGGTGGAGCTGCTCCTTACTGGTGCCGCCCTCACGTCGTGGTATACCCGCCGGTGGAGCTGCTCCTCACTGGTGCCGCCCTCACGTCGTGGTGTCGCCGCCGGTGGATCTGCTCCTTACTGGTGCCGCCCTCACGTCGTGGTGTCGCCGCCGGTGGATCTGCTCCTTACTGGTGCCGCCCTCACGTCGTGGTGTCGCCGCCGGTGGATCTGCTCCTTACTGGTGCCGCCCTCACGTCGTGGTGTCGCCGCCGGTGGATCTGCTCCTTACTGGTGCCGCCCTCACGTCGTGGTGTCGCCGCCGGTGGATCTGCTCCTTACTGGTGCCGCCCTCACGTCGTGGTGTCGCCGCCGGTGGATCTGCTCCTTACTGGTGCCGCCCTCACGTCGTGGTATACCCGCCGGTGGAGCTGCTCCACACTGGTGCCGTCCTCACGTGCAGCGGTGTCCCCGCCGATGGAGCTGCTCCACACTGGTGCCGCCCTCACGTACAGCGGTGTCCCCGCCGATGGAGCTGCTCCACACTGGTGCCGCCCTCACGTACAGCGGTGTACCCGCCGGTGGAGCTGCTCCCTACTGGTGCCGTCCTCACGTCGTGGTGTGCCTACCGGTGGAGCTGCTCCACACTGGTGCCGTCCTCACGTGCAGCGGTGTCCCCGCCGATGGAGCTGCTCCACACTGGTGTCGTCCTCACGCACAGCGGTGTACCCACCGGTGGAGCTGCTCCACACTGGTGCCGTCCTCACGTACAGCGGTGCCGTGGAGGGCGCCGCGTGTGCGCCTGCCGACGGTTGGCGCCACCGCTCTGAGTGGTGTACCGTGTTCGGCCGCGGCCGTTGCTGCCACCGGTCAAAGGGCGCTCGAGTGCGCGGAGGGGCGTGATTTGTCAAAATCCGCTGGGGAGGAGGGGGCCGCGCTAGGTGAGAGCGACTCAGACTACCCCAGTTACAGACTAAGCCTGATTTCACAAGGGTTAAGCCATTTTCCCCTCAATTTTTCGGGGGGCGAGTATGGGGCTGCAGCCTTTCAAACTGAAAAGAAAGTTGCTTCCGTGTCGACCGGCATCACGCGCGCAGCTCAGGAGCTGGGTGACATCTTTTCTCATAGCGTGTCGGACAGCTCACATATGCGTCAGCATGTTATGCGCAGGCACCAGTCCAAATTTCTTAAATTTGATCGCTCCGTATAAATTTTGAGGATCACTGGAGTCGTCACACCGTCATCCAAACACGGACCAGCCGCGTATATTTTGAGAATCACCGGAGTCATCACACCGTCGCCCAAACACGGACCAGCCGTGTAGATTTTGAGAATCACCGGAGTCGTCACACTGTCGCCCAAACACGGACCAGTCGAAGTTCGCTAGGGCAGGAATAGCATCGGAGTCACTGCAGCCACAGCCCAACGCTTCTACCACTGGGCCAATTACGTCTGCCGGAAATGGTTGATTGCGGCTACGAGCCGGGACAACGAGCCCATTCAGCTCCGCCTGTGGTGGCGAGTCAGCGGCAGCACGGGCAGCGGGCGCCTGACCCGCGCTCACCACGCCGCCCGGCAGCCGTGGTCGCGACGTGCGGGCGCGTGTCACCGGCGGCCAGTCCGGCCACTTCCGGTGCCAGGAGCGCGTCCTATCCGGCGGCCGCGCGCCAGGGTGCGGGCGGGCAGACCGAACCGCGCGGCCGACGTCCGGCGCTGGAATAGCGGCGTACCACGCTCGGGGCGTGCCGCGCCACGGAAGTGGGGCACCAGTCGGAGCGCGCGCTGCGAATGAATGAGTGGACGTGGGGCCGGGCGGGCTCGAATGAATGAGGCGGTGAGAGGCGCGACCAGGCAGCAGAGAGCGCCCAGTCGAAAAGGTACACGAGACCCGGCCAAACAGCCAGAGTGTCACGATGCGTCTGACACGGACGGCCTTCTCCCACGGCCCACGCTTGCCTCCCGAGCCGCAGGCCCGGACCACCTCCATAACATCACGGCGGCTGAATTCCCTTCCCCGGAGACTACCCAAACGGCGTCAGCACCATCCTAATTTGAGCGTTTGGGTGAGCCGCCCAGCAGCCGGCCTTTGAGACGCGGTGTCATCAGCCGCCGACGGCGCGGCAGGCCAGGTGGATGACCCCCGCTGACGGCCGGCTCAGCCGACACCAGCTCAGCTGCGGGCGCCGGCTTGCGTCAGCACCGACCGGGGCCGACGCTCCAATTAGGGTCAGCACGAGCGGCTGTGCTCGGGGCCGCGCGACGGGCGGCCGGCCGCCGCGCAGCGCCTGATGACGAGCCGGGCTCGGCGGCGATCGCGAGCTCGGAGGCGCGGCGTGGAGGGCGAGCTCTCGAGGCGGAGGAAAAGGTAATGTGGCCGGCGGCACGGGATCAGCAGTTACTAAGAGACAGGCAGATCGGAAACCAGTGTCCAGCTTTTTGGGCGCAGAAGGCACAAGGGCATAAGGATACTACGCACGGGTGCCAATGTGTTCAAGCGGCATTTCACATGGCTTTAGGGCGCATTAACTAAATTGCTTATTTGCCGCAACGGCATTCCATATTACGGTGCCAAACAGGTAGCCGCCTCTGAGCTACATAAGGATGCACCGCTGCGCCCCAGGACATCTCCGACTCTCCAGATGCCTTACGCCAAAACACTCAGCTAGTTTCCACGGCAAGGCACCGCCGGGTGCACTCACGTGACGTCACCACGTGACGTCACGTGACGTCACCGCTTGGTCGCAGCCTAAGTGGCAATAACCGCTCGTCACAGTTGAGTGCACGCCTTTACTACGCCGACGACCAGCCACCGGCGGCAGACCGTGTCGCGGAGTAATGACGGCCGCTGACCAAAGCAAGCAGCAGGACGCGAGCGCGCGCAGCGATACGCTGGCAGCAATCGGGACCCGTTGTCCCAGCCTGGAGGTCACGAGGCTGGCGGCGGCGGCGAGGTTTTCCTAGGTCCTGGAGGTCACGCGGCTGGTGGCGGAGATGATGTCTTTCCTAGGTCCTCGAGGTCACGAGGCTGGCGGCGGAGGTGATGCCTGTCCTAGGTTCTGGAGGTCACGAGGCTGGCGGCGGAGGTGATGCCTGTCCTAGGTCCTGGAGGTCACGAGGCTGGCGGCGGAGATGATGTCTGTCCTAGGTCCTGGAGGTCACGAGGCTGGCGGCGGAGGTGGTGCCTGTCCTAGGTCCTGGAGGTCACGAGGCTGGCGGCGGAGGCGAGGTCTTTCCTACGTCATCCTGGACTGTCGCGAGAACAAAACCAGATACTCGGATGTTCGACAGGCGCACGCTAGATATGTTGGAACCTTAAGACTCTAGACCGGCAATACTGAGACGAAATATCAAGCCCCAGTCGATGCAGCTTGACAGTGACGTGCGAGTGGTGTCGCCGGCGAGCCCCGAGTCAGGACAGCGTCATGTGGCAGTCCCGACAGGCGTGCGAGTGGTGTCGCCGGCGAGCCCCGAGTCAGGACAGCGTCATGTGGCAGTCCCGACAGGCGTGCGAGTGGTGTCGCCGGCGAGCCCCGAGTCAGGACAGCGTCATGTGCGTCACAGCGTCCCGACACTTTGTCATGTGAAGGCTCAAACAAATCGATCCGGACTTCATACGACGCGGACACGCAAATCGGAACATAGACAAGTGGATTGCGTGACATTTTTTTAAGGGCATACGTCATGCACGATCATGCATATCCAGTTTTCAAAGCCCGTTTAAATCGATTTCATCGGTGCTGAACTGAAGCAGTTTCGTAGGACCTCACAGACTAAGCATCATGGCATGAGCGATGGTTCGGCGATGTAAGCAAGTGATGGCAATCGAGACCGAGTCGGAAGTCGTCGAAGCAAAAAACAGTTTTACTCCAGTCCGGACAGAAAATGATCGGACGTAACTTTGCCACCAAGTTAGGCCCAATAAGAAGACCACCTATCGTCCGCATTCATGACATCAACTCAGAGCATCGCGTGAGTCCCGAGCGTGTCGTGCGCGTACAGGCTATAGGAGCGACCCGACGGCCAGAGACGACCACAACGCCTCGTGAATAACATCCCAATTTCGTGTAAATTGCGACACTGGCAAAGTAAAGTTCTAACCGTAGCGAGAAGCGATCGTCGGCGTACAATAACGATCTCAATGACCACTGCATGAACTCACTTTCAAAATGCACGTGTTGAGGTCAGCGCAACAATACCCGCATGCCGCCGACCCTAGGAATGTCTGAAAACTTCGCTCGACCAGCTGGAATAACGTTACTTTGACAGTTTTCCCTCGGATGGCGTGACCGGCCTGCAATGTGACGTCGGCCTCGGTGCCGCAACACCGCTCCATGCCTTGTATGGAGCATGGAGATAGCACACAGCGTCGAACACGGGTAGCCCACGGCATGGATCATGGATAGCCCATGGCATGGAGAGTGCATAGCCTATGGAATGGAGCATGACTGACCCATGACATGGAACATTACCACGTGGTGCGCACTCATGACTTTGTCGGCTGTACGACCGTCGAAGCCCTTGCCGGGCCCCTTCATACCACACCCCACCTCCGCCCCAGTCAGGCCGCCTCCCTGCTCCACTGACCTCGCTACCCAGCCGGCCAATCGGCGCGGCCCGGAGGCCGACGCGCGGAGCCAGGTCACATGGACGACACATGACGCGCGCCATGGCCGCGGGCCGCTGCCTGAGCACCGCTGTCGCCGCGCCGATAGCCGCTGCACCACTGACCCGGCGCCGGGCTCGGCGGCCCGGCTGCACCGCCTTGCGACCTCACTTGACCCCGCCACTGACGTCACGGCGACGCGCGCGTGACGTCAGAGGGCGGCGGCGGCGCGTCCGGCTCGACCGTTACCGGCCGGCAGGGCACACACACCCCTGACCCGGGTCACCCCGGCTGACCTATGGTGCACACACACCACTGGACCCGGGCCACCCCGGCTAGCCCGCAGTAACCGCCAGGGCGCCCTTCCCCCCCCCCCTCCCCACGCGCGAACTTCACTCCTGACAACAAACCCTGCGGGCAGCCGGTCTGCTACGCAAGCCTGACAGCGAGTTCTCACACCAGCAGCGCTCGGGCCAGTTGGCACGTGCCATCCATAAACGATCCCACTGAAACAGTGCCAGAAGTCAACAGACACGATCGCCGGGGGCGCGGTGTACCCAGGCCGATCCACAGACGGACACAGACTGGCACCTGTCGGGCGTACAGTCAGCTGCTCTCCACCGGCTCGCGACGGATCGCGCGGTGGTGGCAGCCATGTCCGCCGACGTCGAGCAGAAGAGAAGCTCCTGCCAAATTAGCGCGGGGTGCCCTGACTTCCCTGACTTCCCTGACTTCCCTGGCTTCCCTGACTTTCCTGGCTTCCCCGACTTCCCCAGCTTCCCTGGCTTCCCTGGCTTCCCTGACTTTCCTGGCTTTTGACATCTGGTTCTTTGCGCCTGTGTCGTGCCGCACCACGCACGCCACGTCTATCACATGCGTGCACGTTGCACGTGGATCCTCCAACGCACGTGAATCTTCTGGCTATAGTTTGGATGTGTAGGAATTTGCTGTACGTATTCACATATTTCGAGTTTCATCGTTCACGGAAAAAAACGGTGCTGATGCCCAATGTGCTGTCACATGTGCTGTATCGATGTGCTGTCGCAGGTTTGGAGCTGGCGCCGGTTGTGTTTAGCGGTCATCAAACACATTTGCTGCGTAAGTCGCCTCCCGAACGTCACGCTTCTTTTAAGACACGGTGCGATGTTACCATGCACTGCGCGCTTATCAGCACTTCACAAGGTGAGAAAGCCACAACTCCCCACGGCTTGAGCGACGAACCATTGCCAGATACCAGCGGTGTTCAAGAGCGGAGGTATCACGCAGACCAAGTGTTATTGCATTCGAAAATTCATCTCGTCATTGTTTGGCGTCAAGACAGGGACTAAGTCGGTGGCTTCGGGCCAGTAAATCACGGGATAAATTCTGTCCGATCTCGTTTCGCGAGTGATAGTCTTTATCTCAGGATGTTGCGCGCCGTGTTAAACAATACAAATACCTTTCACACTGTCAATACTGACAAAATATGCCTTCTAGTTCCACCTTCGCAAGCACCCACCACTATTTTGGAAGCAAAAGGCGTATTGTAGTTGGAAGCCAGTGGCGATTTAAGCTTTATGAGCGTGCCTGTTTGCCGTGCGCAACGGTCCTCCTGCCGATTTCTCGTCCAGTGCTTCTCTTTTGAGGACCTCAAGCATAACTAGCCCTGGTGGTGTGATAACGCATATTGGTCGGTCATTATCCTTTCCCTGCATATCAGAGGGAGGAGAGGCTTCCTGTGGGGCCTAAGATATAAGATCGCGCTGCTCGAATGTCTTTCTTTCAATCAGCGAAAAGCATGGGGACTCGGAGTTTCGCATTTGCTCACTCTTCTGCGAGTCACACCCACCTCCTAATTATTGGTGAGCCGATATCCTCGCAGGCAACTTTCGATAAGCTCGCTAATTGTCGACCCGCGCCGGCCCCAACCGCGGCAATCGGCCCGCTGTGACGTCACGGGCCGACCTGCAGCCGCCGAGTCGTGCGTCAGAGCTGACCGATGGCCGCCGGTCGACGACGCCCTCCGGCCGGCCGTGATGACGTCCTCACGGCACAGCGGCCGCCGGAGGGACGGAGCCAGGAGCCGCGGTACGGAGCCGGGCACCGCGGGACGGAGCCGGGAGCCGCGGGACGGAGCCGGGAGCTGCGGGACGGACTCGGGAGCCGCGGGACGGAGCCGGGAGCCGAGGGACGGAGCCGGGAGCCGCGGGGCGGAGCCGGAGGCCGCGAGACGGGGCCGGAGACCGCGCGACGGAGCCGGGAGCTGAGGGACGGAGCCGGGAGCCGCGGGGCGGAGCCGGGAGTCGAGGGACGGAGCCGGGAGCCGCGGGACGAACTCGGGAGCCACGGGACGGACTCGGGAGCCGCGGGACGGAGCCGGGAGCCGCGGGACGAACTCGGGAGCCACGGGACGGACTCGGGAGCCGCGGTACGGAGCCGGGCGCCACAGGACGGACTTGGGAGCCCCGGGACGGAGCCGAAGGCCGCGGGACGACTTTCAGCATGCGGTCGGTCTGACCTACAGTCCCCCCTCCCCCGACCGCGGGGCTTCTGGCGGCGTTGGTTACCAGGTGGTCTGCCTGGCTGTTCCGTTGGACGTTTCAGACCATGTCGCCTCGGAGGCCGCCAGAGGCTTCGAACCTTCTGCTATTCTTACCAGTCACGATACCATGCGAGTTTCGCCGCAGGTCGGGACATCGTGACCACAGGCTCGCTGGTTCGAGGCTGGCTCTCTCCCCGTGTTTCAGTCCGCCCACTGCCATTGGTGTGGTGGGACGCGGCGCTGGGGACGGCAGCGACGTGCGTCGTCAAACTAGCGGTCACGACAGTGACGTGCGTCGTCAAACTAGCGGTCACGACAGTGACGTGCGTCGTCAAACTAGCGGCCACGACAGTGATGTGCGTCGTCAAACTGGCGGCCACAACAGTGACGTGCGTCGTCAAACTAGCGGTCACGACAGTGATGTGCGTGGTCAGACTAGCAGTCACGACAGTGACGTGCGTCGTCAAACTAGCGGTCACGACAGTGATGTGCGTCGTCAAACTAGCGGTCACGACAGTGATGTGCGTCGTCAAACTGGCGGCCACAACAGTGACGTGCGTCGTCAAACTAGCGGTCACGACAGTGATGTGCGTCGTCAAACTAGCGGTCACGACAGTGACGTGCGTCGTCAAACTAGCGGCCACGACAGCGACGTGCGTCGTCAAACTAGCGGTCACGACAGTGACGTGTGTCGTCAAACTAGAGGTCACGACAGTGACGTGCGTCGTGTAACTAGAGGTCACGACAGTGACGTGCGTCGTCAAACTAGCGGCCACGACAGTGATGTGCGTCGTCAAACTGGCGGCCACAACAGTGACGTGCGTCGTCAAACTAGCGGTCACGACAGTGACGTGCGTGGTCAGACTAGCAGTCACGACAGTGACGTGCGTCGTCAAACTAGCGGTCACGACAGTGATGTGCGTCGTCAAACTAGCGACCACAACAGTGACGTGCGTCGTCAAACCAGCGGTCACGACAGTGACATGCGTGGTTAAACTAGCGGTCACGACAGTGACGGCGCTGGATGTGTCATCGGTATTGTGAGCTAACGTGCCATCGGTTTCCCGTCCCACAAGTCTCCGTTCGCCAGGCATCGTTCCACATCCCCCTCCAGCCCCACTCGGTTACGTCGGCCTCGCCGCCCCAACCCACCGCCGAGCCTGCCGACCGGCCGGCGACCGGCGCAGCCGTGAGGCCGGGTCGCGCGCGCACAGGTTCTCACCACGCCACCGCCGTGCCGCGACTGCCGGCACGGGGTCACCATCGGGACGCGAGCGGCGCCGCCGGCATGTCGCGCCCGCGCCGGAGCCGCCCGGCCGACGACGGCAGCGTGCCGGGCGGTGCCGCGCCGCCGTCCGGACAGCACCGAACGCGCGACGCTTTCCCACGGCCGCCGGCGCGTGAGAGCGCGCGACGGTGCGCGGCGTCGGTGTCTGGCCGGCCGGCCAGGCGCGCGCGTCGGCCGCCGGGGCCGCGCGCCGGGACCTGCCGAGGAGCCGGCCCGTCACGCACAGGGGTGCGTTCACACCGGGGGCGGCGGCTCGGCAGGGTCCCCGGGCAGTACTCCCGGCGGCAGCACCAACGCAGAGCACACTGCCTGGTACGCGGCTGTCGCCCTCCTCCCCCTCTGTGAAAAAGTGTCGGTTGATGGCGGGCCGGTGGACAGATGCGGTTTTGGGGAAGACGGGAAAGGGTGGGAGCGTGGTGTTTTATTTTCCCACCCTTCCATTGGGTTGTGATATGCCTGTGCTTATGTGTGTGGGTGCTTTATGATGACTCAGCTGCTGAGGCTGTATGGCGTCGCCTGCCTCTTACCCTGGCAGGAAGGGCGGGTACCGCGGGGAATCGAACCCCGTGCCTCTGGTTTCACAGACGCGCAGTGGTTAACGCAGGCGCGTTAACCACTACACCACCGACGCCACGCCTGTTTGTTACAACCATCAAAAAGTAACAATTCAGGTGCATGTAGTGGTACCGGGTACACCCTATCAGGTAAACCTGATATTTTTCGATTGACGGGGATGTCGGACGGTGGCCGTCGCTGACCCAGTGTCGTCGGACGGTGACCGTCGCTAGCCAGTGTCGTCGGGCGGTTGACCGTCGCTGACCGAGTGTCGTCGGACGGTGACCGTCCTGACCAGTGACGTCGGGCGGTGACCGTCGCTGACCAGTGTCGTCGACGGTGACCGTCCGCTGACTACCATGACGTCGGGGGCGGTGACCGTCTGCTGACCAGTGTCGTTCGGCGGTGACCGTTCGCTGACTAGTGACGTGGGCGGGACCGTCGCTTACACAGTAGTCGTCGGACGGTGACCGTCGCTGACCAGTGTCGTCGGACGGTGGCCGTACGCTGACCATTGACGTCGTACGGTGACCGTCTCTGACCAGTGACGGTCCGGGCGGTGACGTCGCTGACCAGTGTCACCCGCGAGCACCTGAGGCGGTGGTGGGGGGAGGGGGGGGAGACCTGGGAGGAGAGGCCGCCGCCGCACCGGGTCGCGGTGGGGGTGGCGGGACGGCCGGGAGCGCTCGCCGCGCCCGACGGCGGAAATGCAACGGGATATCCGCGGAGACACGAATAACTGTGGGCACGGCCGTCCAACAGCAGGGCGGATTGGCCAAAGATCCGCCGTCCGAATGGAAGACTCTGGTGGTGACATCTGTAGGCCGTTCAGGCAACTGGCCCGTCAGTAATGGACGGAGGAACCTCTGGGCCCGTCAGTAATAGACGGAGGAGCCTCTGGGCCCGCCAGTACTGGACGGAGCAGTCTGTGGGCCCGCCAGTACTGGAAAGAGGTGTCTCTGGGCCGTCAGAATATTCGCTGCCTATTTTAAGATTAATTATTCAAGTTTGCTGCTATAATCGCAGTTTCAGCTCATCGTCAGCATTAAATACTCTTGCACCTCCGCTTGCATCCAGCTTCGGGCCCTTGCCCAACACGGACTGACGCCGGCGACGCCGGACGGTGGTAATGATACGGTCTCCCGCGACAGCAGCGTCCGCCGGCCGTCTATCCCAGGCCGCCCCCGCCCCACTCGCCCGAGGCTCCGGGCCGGCCAGCCGGCCGGGCAAAGGTCAGAGGCGCGGCGGGTGGCACGGCTGTCACCTTGGGCCCGACTGACGGGAAGTGGCGTTTCCTGTGAGGCCAGAGCGCCCTGCGGCTACCACGCCGCCGCAGGCGCGAGGTTGAGGCACGCCCGTCACATCCCAGACCGGTGTGACAGACGCCCGTCATGTCACGGAGCCGACTGATAGATGTTCGTCCCCCCTCAGGCCGCGCAACTGAGGCGCGTTCGCTGCACCACGCGCCCGCGTGACAGACGTCCGTCAAGACACTGAGCCGGCTCACAGACGTCCGTCACGGCGCTGAGCCGGCTGACAGACGTCCGTCACATCACGGACCCGGCTGTCAGATTTTCGTTGGACCACGGAGCCGCCTGGCGACCAGAGCCGAGGTCGGGTGTGGGACGCCGCGGCGGCTCGCTCCCAGCCTCCTCCAAGCCCGGGCGGGAGCTGGCCGCAAGGGGAGCGTCGGTGAAGCTGGCCGCGCCGCCAGCCCCCATGCGCTCCACGGCCCCATCCCGGAGAGCCTCGCGCCCGCGCCGGGAAGCCCCGCTCCGGATGTGGCCAATTGCCGAACGGCGGAAGGAAGGCAGGAGTCATGGTCGTTGCCTGCCGATCAACAGCCATTATCGGCAAGCACACGCATTTGATGTCTTTCACTCCGCAGTCACTGCTGCAGTGGGCTCAGGGGATTGTCCACGGTGAGAGTCGCGGTTCCGACAGATTCTTTTCCTCCTCGACAGCGCCGGTAGGATGTTTAACGGGACGTGTTCAGCCCCGTTCCAGGCAAACCTGACACACGAGTGACGGGCTGAACGACAATTTCATAATGGTCACCATCAACGCGCACTTAAAGGCCAACCGCAGGGTAAAGCACACTTGGCGAGGTCCGTCGCACCGACACTAACAAAACCACCCGCGGTGCACCAGTCAGTGACTCGCTGTACAGCAAACAGCCATCTTGTAATGCCTTCCAGACGAGTTTAGAGGAGTCACCCGTCTGCCTAGGGACAACGCTGGGGGTGTGCGATCGTAGTCAGGCACGTGTCCATTCGTGCAGCGCGCGCATGCGACCCCACATACACTATGTGGGTTCGCAGTCGGGTCGTTACATCATCCAACCCCACACAATACTTTGACTTGGTGTTGTCAACACTGGCAGATCTGAGCCACAGCTCGACGTCATGCCTGATAAAAGGGAGGGGCAACCATCTCGGAAGAGCAGTTACAGATAAGCCCGGTAAGCGAACGATGCAACCTTGACCCTTGCGGAAACTCAGCGGAGAACAGGGCCAATTTAACGGCACGGGAGGGAGTGAACGGCACATGCCTCCGCTCGCGTAAGCATCCAACTGGTACCGACAGAAGGAAATCACGGGAAATCAGTCAATCGTATCACACATCGCGTTGGTGCATCCTTCACTTGTTTCGCACCATTGAACACATTGCGGTTTAAATAGCGACCCACAGTTGTCCGACATCAAATCACCACCCACACGAGCACCATCCCGTGCGCCGATACCGGACTGCATGCTCAGCATACGTAGAAAGGCCTGTCAGATGGCAGCGGCAGCCTCTGCCACCCTCGGGTGTTTGTTCGACTCCATACTGCTTCCAGGCGGCGTACACCGATCGTCCTACCAATCGCTCTGCGACAGTTTCGGGGACACGTTCACAGCGAAGGAAGCCTCAGAACATGTATGCCAGCCATCGCCTTTTCCCCCGGCAGATGGCTTGTTTGTGACTGGCGCGGCGTAGATCAAACCCCAGAACATGTATGCCAGCCATCGCATTTTACCTCGACAGACAGCTTGTTTGTGATTGGGCCAGTGTACGCTGGGCATGTCGGCACCACCAGATCGCGTCGGGTGAACCGCCCGGATCGAGACCCTGACACTGTGTCAGCCAGATCGACACTGTGAACCCCCCGGATCGAGACCCTGACACTGTGTCAGCCAGATCGACACTGTGAGCCACCCGGATCGAGACCCTGACACTGTGTCAGCCAGAGATATCGCCGGGATTTGGTTCTGGGGAGGGAAGACCGCACTTTTGGAGTGGGCGCGGGCAGGGAGAGGAA
This sequence comes from Pollicipes pollicipes, assembly GCF_011947565.3. Taxonomy (NCBI): domain Eukaryota; kingdom Metazoa; phylum Arthropoda; class Thecostraca; order Pollicipedomorpha; family Pollicipedidae; genus Pollicipes; species Pollicipes pollicipes. The sequence goes on along the minus strand of NW_023596225.1, from coordinate 11,138,416 downwards.
ACCAACACCATCCGGGACCCTACCATGGCAACAATGATACTTCTGGACCGGTCACGCGTGCTCCGTTTAAGGATGGAGGGATTGATGGCCACATTCTAGGTGATCAGCTGGTGGCTTCGTGAGGTAAACTCAACACGTATGTGCGCTTTACTGCTGGCATGTACGGTGGGGAGACGTCTGCTGTGACCCTCTGGCGCGATCCTGCGGCCCCCCGGTCATACCAGGATCCTAAAGCTGCACACCGAATCCACAGCACCTACCCGCGAGCGGCTAGCTCAGTTTCGCAGACAATTGCAATGCCTCTATGATACAAGACATTGCTCTCGCCGACGACCCCTTTCCACACCCACTCATGTCCCACCCTTACCCCGTCAGCGGTCAAGTTAACTATCCGTTCCTCTTTGTCCGGGGCTAAAACGAGACTGACCTGGATCAATGTTTGCTGCAGCTTCTGGAATGCCGATGAATACGATGGAGGTGGAAACTGGCCTTTGGCACCATGCTTTTTGTTGCTGGCCGAGTGCGCAGCACTGGCTGTCTTCTCAGCTGCAGACATCACCACCTCACAGTTCGAGACTCACGCTACCACAGTTCTCCGCCACTTGACCCCACAGCCATCAACACGTCGCGTGCAGGCTGTAGCATAACAGGTGACCGCGGCTCCATATCAACACCCAGCCCACGAAGCGCACAGCGCTCACTGCCGCCGCAACACCCTCCGCCCATCGAGCGGTTACTAGCCGAATGCGAAGCAGAGGTCGGACTGACGGCCATCTACTGGCGAATAAGCATACTCAAGGTTACGTAAAGTACAGCAGATGGCTGCAGGGATCATTTTACAAGAGTGTTTAAGATAATCCCGCTTATGATATGACGGGATATGCACGCCCATGGAACAAGGTGCTTCGAGGTCTTTGAGGTGAGAATATAATTACACTCATTACAAGACTCGCACAGTATGTCATAGCTCTTCATTACACGTCACGTATGCGGATGTTTCCGGGATAAGCGTCCATGCCCAAGTCATCAGTCAACGATACAAGGAAAAAAGGTACCTTATATATATATATATATATATATATATATATATATATATATATATATATATATATATATATATATTATTGCTTATTACTACGCCTTCCGTCACGCTTAGTGCACACATATAACAAGCAAAAATATAACCCCGTAGAGTATATCGTGCTATTTTAAAAGTCTTGAAATTATTTTCTTCTGCTTTAGTACACAAAAACTATAACCGACAGCCTTGTCACGTGGACTTGGCAGCGTGCAGCCACGCTTGGTATAGATGGGTTCTTGTCATTCGTCACTTGTGATAAGTAAATACACTGTGAATGTAATAAGCCGTTAAGTGAATCGTGCAATAACTGTTTCTTTGTTCTACCTCATAAACGCATTAGTCTTCAGTTTATTCGGGTAGGTTCTAGGGTAATCTTCGCGTTATTCGGGGAGGAGGGGACATGCTTGAGACTTGGTTCAACGCGTGCCTGTGTGTTGGGACCTAGTTACATTGTTGGTGTTGAGACACTATGGTCGTGAATGTAAGTCTAAAGTAAATATATTCGTATGCATGTACACACCCAAAGCATGCGCCCACATACCCCACATGTCTCTTTGTTTCTTTTTTTGTAATTCAATTTATGATTGCATCAGTATTGCCACTTTGTATAAATATTACGCAGTTGTCAATTTGTTGCATGTAACGGCGGCGGACCCGGTGAAGTTACTTCACGATTGCATTGTTGCTGCCGTAAAAGGTGTCGAACGTCACCGGCAATCAGTCGCATCACTAAACATGCTTTCGTCAGTCCTTTTGGGCCGCCGTGCACCCAGGCATGCATCTGAGCGTGGCCACAAGATTCTCTTCGGTGTTCTCCGCCTGGCTTGGATGTTTAAGGGCATTACAATGACAGGCGAATTTCATTAAGCTCTTGGTGTCGATTGAGTTTCAGATTTCAGTTTCAACTTTCTCAACAGTTATCACACGACAGTCCAAACTCACGATTTCTCTCTATGCGTTACAGCTAGTGGCCATTGTAGGACAGCCCTGCCAAAGGAATGTCCAGCCGTCTCTACAGGACTAAGCTTTCTCAATTGCCATCATCGTCTCAGATCTCAAGGTCTATTTAAGAGTTCGGTCAGCGTCCAAAGTGATCTGCGCGCCTTCGCTGATAGTCACTTGACACCGCTGGCTCGGTGCTGGTCAAGATAGCGGATCGGTGCAGGTGAACTCTTGGTTTGGGCCTCTAAGCTGGCTCACTGCACGAACCCTTCCCCGCGGTCACTGCTACACAGCTGCCGTCTCCCCCCCCCCCCCCCTCCCCCCAACCCATGGAGCTTCCGTCGCCTGGGTATGGCAGGGGAACGGCATGCGTTCAGGCAGAGCGCTTAGGCAGGCGCCTGTGCCTCGTGTCCGACCATCTGCACCCTCCGCAGTGTATGCCCAAACAGGTCAAACGTATATATTGGATTGCGAAAGTTCGAATTTAACATCGCACGAGACACTGCGAACTTCATGAGAAAGCTTGGAATGAGAAAGTTTGAAGTTGACATGCACTCGGATGGGGTCAGCCTGACCCCCCCCCCCCCTAGGTATTTCCGGAATGGTTTCCGAACGGCGCGACGTAGCCGCGCCAAATTTTGCATGGCTGTAGATATTTGAATAGAGGATCGTCAATAATCGAACATTTACATGTACCTGGTAGGGTCATTGACTTACGGCAGGTCAAAGTCAGGCATTTAGCGAAGTCAATTTCTAGAGTCACTTAATCTGAAGCAACGACGGAGTGTTAGATGAAGCCATACACCTCTGAGATACTTTCTTAGGCAACACAACAATTGAATGAACAAATTCCATTGATCTTAGATCAGGTAGGAAGGTCAGACCCAGGTCAAAACGAATCTGCTTTATTACTATAAGGCTTGCTGTGTGGGGTAGTTTCTGATGCCCATTTCGAATTTACACATAACATGAATATACTTCTTCCATGGACTTCTTAAAGGTCAGAATAGATTACTGACCTACGATGACCTAGGTCAACAGTTTGGCTTGAGGAACATATTGCCAAACAAGTAAGAGAATAACAAATATATAATATAAAACAATAAGATAATAAAAATAACAATAGACGAAAACCATAACTTAGCAAGAATAAGAGAGTAAAAGAAGCAAAAAAGAAATAGCCAGACGCTGGATCTCCTTGCCTCATGCTGTGCTGCGTAAACTTTTTTTCGCCGAGGAACCTATCCTGTGATATACGAGGGAAGTTTGTGTTATTTAAGTATGCCACATGTTTTAAGTGTTTAAAGTATTCTCCAAAGATAAACTGATCCATGGTTTTAGATAGAAAGTTCCAGGATACCGTTTCAGATGCGGCTAGGGAATCGGCTGGTTCTTTCAAACCGGATCATTCAGAGTTATTCACTGAGTCGAGTGTTTTCTCCAAGGAAGCGTTCTTCCGTACATGCCGATTGCGTGGGGAAATAAGGTCGTTCACAACACCTTTGAGCATACTTGCAAAACCGCAGATATCATTTTAAAGTCGACGTCCAGTAAATATATTGATCTCCAACCTTCCAGTTCGTCTGACGGTTTACCTGTTTTGGGGATCAGAGCGATGGTGTCTTCACGATGCGAATATTTAGCAGAGTGCCTGCTGTTGTACTTTGTCTGAAAACACGATAAAGAATCGCCCCTAAATACCCCCAGAAATGCTTGAAAAAGTCGGAGTTGAAGCCATTTGTTTCTTGCCATTTTCCCTTTCCATTGCTTTAAGCGCTAGATGAGGCTCTTGAAAGATTATTGGTGAGTCTAAAGCTTGTTTGTGCCGTGTACTTAACATGCGCTCGGATGGTGGTCAGTGACCTCCGAAGGGTTTTCAGGAATGGTTTCCGGACAGCGCGGCGCAGTCACGCCAAATTTTGCATAGGTATAGACAATTGTATAGCGCATTGTACAGTATCGGAATTTGACATGTAACTTATAAGGTCACTAATCTACCGCAGATCAAAATCAGGCCACGGATTCAGCGGTCGATTTCTATGGGATCGTTCAGTCTGATGCAACGACGGAGTTTTACATGAGGCCATACATCTGAGATGCTTTCTTAGACGACGCAATTGAATGAGCAAATTCCATTGACCTACGATCAGGTATGAGGGTCAGACCAAGCTCAAAGCCATCCTGTTTTATTACTCCGTGGCTTGCTGTATGGGGTAGTTTCTGGTGCTCATTTGGAATTCATTGATAACGGGAACCGCAGCATACACCTATGGTCTTCTTAAAGGTCATAATAGGTCACTGACCTGAAGTGACCCAGGTTAACATTTTGTTTTAGGAACATTATGCCTAGCGCAATCTTTGTCGCTTATTCAAATGCAAAGCTATGGTCACCATGACCTTAGAAAGGTCAAACAAAGTCACTGGCTTTAAAGGAATATGTGAGCTTTTGCTTAGAACTGGCATCTAGATTCTGGGGGCACTTTGGGCACCAACCTGGAGTTTTGACCTTGTTTAACCTTATTTAACCCAAAGGTCATGATCTGGGAACTTCAAACTGTGACCCAAGTGAGTTTATGTAACTGTCTATAGCTCTTTAAGTTTCTGAGATATCAGGGGTCAACTTGCCCCCCACCTGAGTGAAAGGCATCCCGCCGGCCACTCGGGCGCATGTTAACTTTCTTGTGATGCGCTTTTGTAAATGTGCGGAGCTGCCTGAAACACGCTTCTCTCGCGATATTTTGATAGCAGACAAGGTGTAAATTCAGTTAATATGTTTTCGTTCTTCGTAATTATTCGGTTAACATTTTGTTTTCTAAGGATAGAAAATGTTTTGAGTTTCTCGCCGTGGTCGTGCCATGCTACTCTGAGCCGGGTTGTTTTCGATTCTCGGCTTCCAAAGGTCTTCTAATTTTGTCTGAGCATGTGTGATCAGATAAGCGTCATGTTCTGATTTCGTGACTGAAAACTTATTATACGGATCGTTCAGTTCCGTGACGATTGCCTGCTGTTGCTCTCTTCCACGTCCTGCGTTTCGCTTAGAGTATATAACGACTTCGCCTCGAAACATCATCAGAAGCGTTTCGCAAAATAGAGCTATGCCTACTGCGAATGGTAGGCTTTCGAAATTCAGCGGGTTTTCTAAATTAGCGTCGTCTTACCATGGAACAACATTTGCTTGATGACGTTACTTATACGCCGTTTAATGGCCACTATTTAGTTGCTATGTCAGCAAGGAATCAGTGAACTTCCGCAGCCCTGGTCCTCGTGGTTTGCGGTGCAGTTAAGTAAATGGTCGCTTACAAACTACAGATCGAATCTACTCTACCACATTTGACCGGGTTACATTTGGTCCATGTAAATTTACGATCGGATGGATTAAAGCGTCTCCAGATATCAACTACACCGCTGTGCGGCAGCTCCCGTAAATGGAGTTTTTCCACTGACGTTTTGTTCGTGCGCGCAGTTTGAGTTCTGTCTGTGGTTCATAACAAACATAAAGTCGCCACCAGTTACGATGCTATCCTGCGGAAGACTTTCCAGCTCAGCACCCATTGACTCAAAGAACGTGGAATCATCCTCGTTTGGGCCATATATGCTGCACTGCAAGTATAAATATTAGAGTTTATCGTGCACCCCATGATAACGAAGCTTGCATTGGAACAGTATCTTTCAAACAGTAGTTTGTGATACACAGAATTTCTGAACAGAATCGCAATGCCCCGGCTGTTTGACGTTTTATGGGAACGATAGCATTTGCCACACCAAAACGTATTGAAAATGGTATGCTACGTGAGCCATGTTGATAGCGTGGAAATAGATTATGTTAAACATTTAATTCTTCGCGAAGTTAATAACGTCTCGTCTGTTGTGCCGCTCCGCCAGATCGCGGCAGTTCATAGACAGGGATCCGAGCTTAGTCATGATTTGGATGGTTTGCTACCAACCATTAACGGATGTAACGGCGCAAGTACGCGCGCATGTGCCGGTGTACTTGCACCATCGCATCCCTGAATGTTCTGTGCATGCGTGCGTGTGCGCGTCAACCTTGCCAAACGCTAGCTGCACAGGGCTTGACAACGCTCGGTTGTTTCTACAGAAGACGAGCGCCGATCAGCGTGCGAGGTAACTAGACACATGGTACGCATGGAATGTCGGCAGGTCTATAACAAATAGGCGGTATTTTGTACTCCGAGGGTGTTTGTGTTCATCATCATGCATTTACGTATTATTTCACCATTGCGGTGCTCCATAACTTGATTCTATGGGAGCAGATCTATAAACACTAAATAGAAATGGTTACATAATGACAAAAAACCTCCCAAGCAAAAAAAGACGACAAGCGGTACGTGTAACTCTTGTTTATTTCAGTTTTTGTGCATGTCATACCACAATACCACAATAGGTCCCGTCCATTGGACAGGGACCTCCGACAGTGTTCATTCAATGCTAGCCTGAACAGGGCTTTGATGCTCCCACATGATACCATATGGTTAAAAAAGAACGCAAAACTGACAATGATCTGGTCGATTTCCCGTGTAGCAACAGTTCAGGTGAATCTTCTGCATTTCCCTAGCCCATGTTTCCCCTCTTGCCCACATGTACTGAGGGGCTCAAAGGGGCTGTGGCGAGGGAGGAGGATTCTCGGGCATCTCCGGAAGCGTATGAAATGATGCCCCTGGGTAGCCAGTAGCCAAGTGTGTTGTGTGCCATACCAAACGCGGGCGAAGTTGTGCCATCAATGAATATCCTTACGCTCGGCGATGTAATTTCCTATTAGTAAGTCCCCTCCTCTCCCCCACCCCACCCCACCTGAGTTTCAGCTCCCCACCTTTAGGAAGAAAATGGGCCAAATCCGGGGACTACCCCGTTTGTTGGCGTAGTTTAGAATAGCTTCAGTCGTTTTTCACTGATCATCCCTCCCCTCCCCCTCCTAATTCGTGTCGTGAAACTACGCTCCTGCTTGCTACATCAATAAACATCATGAGCACATGTTGTCAGCAAAGTAGCTAGTGTGGTTGAACACTTACCATGGCCTTTGTCACGGCTGATTGGCTGTAAGAGTATGCCGGGCAGGAGACAGGGACGTTTCAGCGCATGCGGCGCATCGAACTGATGGTTGCGGCAGCAGTTACGAGTGCTGTAAAATGCATGCTGCACCGCCCGTGTAGCGAGAGCCACCTCAGTTTGAGCCGCTGTTCACCGATGCAGATGACGTAAACGCGCGAGTGGCGTTCAGGTGTCGGTTAACAGAACGGCTGATAGTGCAGCTGTTCACCGATGCAGATGACGTACACGCGCGAGTGGCGTTCAGGTGTCGGTTAACAGAACGGCTGATACTGCAGCTGTTCACCGATGCAGATGACGTACACGCGCGAGTGGCGTTCAAGTGTCGATTAACAGAACGGCTGATACTGCAGCTGTTCACCGATGCAGATGACGTACACGCGCGAGTGGCGTTCAGGTGTCGATTAACAGAACGGCTGATACTGCAGTCACTCCCATGAAACAGTTACAGCTCCGCAATGCCCACATGTCCCAATCAAACAGTCAGATCTTATCCGATGTGTTTCGACTCCGGCTATTTGTCTTCCAGGCTGTGTTGGTGTCGGTCGTCTCACCGCGCAGATCAGCTCAGCCGCCGGCGCTATCCGTTCGTCACATCGGCGGCGTCCCTCCTTCGCGGCCTCTCGGAGCGCGGCCAGCCGGCCACCATGTTCCACATGCAGCGTCAGGAGCGGTCTGTGTCGGCCTACTCGCAGGCGCTGGAGCACCGCGAGCAGGGCGACACGCTGCGCGGACGGCTCACCGCCGAGGCCGACAGGATTCTCAAGTGGAAGGTGTCGGCTGAGATCTGTCGGCAGCAGCAGCAGACGCAGCTGCGCGAGGCGCAGGAGCAGCAGCAGGCACAGGACGAGCGGCTGCGGCAGCTGCAGGAAGCGCACAGCGCCTCGCAGGGCGCGCTGCGCCAGCAACGGCAGCGCGGCGACGACCTGGCTGACCAGCTGCAGGCCACGCGCGCCGTGGGCGCCGCCGTGCAGCAGCAGGCGAGCCGGCTGCGTGGGACTCTCGAGCAGTGCGAGGCGGACGCGGCGCGGCTGGCCGCCGGCCGGCAGGCGCAGACAGCGCGCCTCGACCAGCTACAACAGCAGTTCAGCGAACTCACACTGCGCCATCAGGAGGCGGTCGGCCAGCTGCGCGAGGAGGCGGCGCGCGCCGAGCGCGAGCGGCAGCAGAGCGAGCAGCAGTGGGCGGCCGAGCGCGAACAGGCGGCCAGCGCGCAGCGGGAGCTGGAGGAGCAGGTGCGCGCCAGCGAGGCCGACATGGAGCGGCTGGGCGCTGCCGAGGCGCGGCTGACGGTGGCCATCGACACGCTGGAGCGCGAGAAGCGGCTGGTGGCTGAGGAGCTGCACTGCACGGAGACGGAGCTGCAGCAGCGCTCCGAGCAGCTCGAAGCTCGGGACGCTGCGCTTCAGCATGCCCGGCAGCAGCTGGAAACGCAGGGCGGCGAGCTGCAGCAGACCCAGGACGAGCTGGCGCAGCAGCGCGATGAGCTGGCCCGCTCCCGGGAGCAGCGCGCAGCCCTGGATGCGAGCATCGAGCTCAGCCGGGCAGAGGTCGCCAGACTGGAGGCTGCGCTGCAGGAGGCGGCTGAGGGGCGGGCGGATCTGGCATCTCAGCTTGAACAGGCAGCGGCCGACCGGGCACGGGTCGACGCTGAGCTGGAGACGACTCGAGCCGAGCGATCCTGCGCGCAACAGGCGCTGCGTTCGGCAGAGGAGCAGGTGACAACGCTTGCTGATGACCTCTCGCGCGCCAGGGCGGAGAGCGAGAGCACGCGTGAGACCATGCGGGCGGCCGACAGCCAGTACCAACTCCATGCGAGCGCCATGCGAGAGAGCGCTGAACAGGCGCGTCAAGAACTGGAGCTGAAAGAGCAGGAGCTGGCTGGTCTACGGACAGAGCTGGATACGGCCGCCGCCGCCGCCGCCGCCCAGGCCGAGCACGTCGGTGAGCTGCAGCAGCAGCTGAAGCGGGGTGAGGAGGAGGCGTACGCCTGCCGCCACGAACTTGAGTCCACCAAGGGCGCCGTGGTGGAAGAGCAGCAGACGCACGAGGCGGCGCTTCAGAAGCACGAAGCCACGCAGGAGCGTCTGTCGGCTGAACGCGCATCGCTGGAAGAGCGCTGCTGTCAACTGCAGCAGCGCCTGGAGGAGGAGGCCGACCGTGCCGCTCAGCAGGAGGCCGACCACCGCCAGCGCCAGGCGCAGCTGGTGTCTGAGGCGGAGGCAAGCCGACAGGCGGCGGACGAGGCGACGCGTGAGGGCGGTCGCGCCGCCGCGCACGCCGAGCACCGCATCCAGGAGATGACGGCGCTGCTCGACCAGTACAAGCAGGACACGGAGGGCCACGTGCAGCAGGCGCGCCAGGAGACGGCAGAGGTGGCGGCACAACTGCAGGCGGTGCAGACAGAGGCGCAGCGCCTGCGGGCGGCGCTCGAGCGCGCCAACCGACGCCAGGCGCCGGCCGCCGATCCAGATGACTCGTCCACAGTGGCGACCACGCCCAGCAAGACGCCCGCGCCGACCACGCCGAAGGCGGCGCGTGCACCGAGCACACCCAAGACGCCCATGGAGCAGCTGTTACGCGCCGAGCAGACGGAGCACATACCGTCGCGGAGTATCCTGCGCGCGCCGCACTCGCCCTGGGTGCGCAAGCGGCGTGTCATCTTCAATGAGGAGGACGAGGTGCGCTCACTTTCCAGCTCGGTGTCCGAGTCGTTCGCCGTGGCGGACGAGTTTATCGAGGCGAAATTCCGCCGGCTGCAGGGCGGCCGGCGGCCGGGCGGCGAGGCGGCCGGCCCTGCCGTGTCGGCGGTGGCGCCGCTTCCGCGCGCCACGGCGCCCGGTCGGGAGCGGCCCGCCTCCAGGGCACGCGACTGGGCTAGGGAGGCCGAGGCCAAGGGCACGCCCAAGAGCAGGAAGTTCTCCCGCAAGCTGCTCCACGAGGATAGTGCCAAGACTGTGGCATTCGACTCGGTGTTTGATTTTCACTAAGGTCGTCGCTTATGGCGTGCGCGGTAAGAGTTGAGTTGAAGGTGATGATGTTACGAGGCGCATTGAAACCTTACCAATTGTGTTTGCACCAACTTTTAGCCACCAAGTTACTTCATTGTTGTGATTTTGAAGGCGCTTATGATTTGGACGCCGCGTTAGCTTGTTGCGCCGTTCCGTGCTTTCATTGTTAGTTCGCAATGCTGTGGGACATTTGGAAAGGAAAATAAACCTAAGCGAATAGCTCGTCGGGTGCAGTAATGATAGTTCGCACACAGACGCGCTTGCGCATTCCCCATGCCCCCCCCCCCCCCCTATACACCATTTGTCTGCCGTCGGTGAGACGAGCCCGCGTGTCCATATACTCCTCGCACATCTCGCGGCGCCACGCCACGCGGGCCCCAGCATGCCGCTAACAGCGTACATCGTACACTGGCACACCACCTGTTTGAAGCCCGGCCGGTGCTCGGGCTGCACCGTTCTGGAACGAACCACCCGCTAGCGAGCTAGCTAACTAGCGCGAACGAGCGCCAGTGCGCTGGCTCGTGGATGGTAATGGCCCGACAGGCGCCCGCGGCGTGCCATCCGTGCATCTTTGTTCCAATCTGTACCACGCGTATGCAAATGGTGAAACTGCAAGAGGATAGTGATTTGGATTACATAGTGATTATGCTTAGCAAGTACTCCAAATCCAAAGCCATCCATGCAAACCATTCGGAATACATTTATAAAAAAATTCCGATTTAGCGCGCGCCGACCTCATACTGGTTGTAGCATACGGAGCCCATGCGGATTTGTAAGGCAAATGCGTCTATCTTGCCAATAATTCGAGCTACATCTCATGAGGACCAGAACCAGCACCGGGAGAAGGTGGGTGCGACTTAGAAAAAAATAGCGCAAAGAACGATTGAGGCGTCCAAATTTTATACAACAAAACCGTTATATTTTGGTTTAGAAAACCTCAAACACTGCACTATCTATCCTGTTAAATACACCATCTACTAAATAGAAGCAGCTTCATCAAAGATGAGGTAAAGGTGACGAAAGGGAACACAATACATATATCATCACTAAATAGTTAGTCGTAAGTCTGCGGATAACAAGAAGTTCGGTACTATGTCGAGCCCATGAACCACATCACCAAACGACTGGACTTCAAATATTACTATTAGGCACAGGAGCATACATGCGGCTTTGACTGGGATGACAACCCGCAACGATGCGCATAGTGCAAAATTCCGAAACTAAGAAACAGCCAGAAGCATCGGTGCATATTTAGATGACATCATTCAGCGTGCTTCGACACCTTGTTGAACGCGCCGCAAACTGGTAACGTAACGCACACAAGCTACCAAACACAGACCGGGGAAATTTGTCCCCTGGAGAAGCGGTGCCCGGCAACGTCTGGCGCATGCAAAAGAACCCAAATGTCCGTCGCAGTCACGTCCTAGTTAACGGCAGCAACACTAGTTACAGCGAACTCGCGGCCGGTGACCAACTGCACTAGCTGCCGGAGCCGGTGCCCTCCCCTGGAGGCGCTTTCACCGCCGCCGTCGGGGTTTCGTCGCACGCCGGGGCAGGCAGACCCGCGACAGCCGCAGGGGCACGCACCGACAACGCCGCATCCGGGCCGCGCGCCGCCGAGGGGTCCGCTCGAGCAGCAGGCGCGGATGACGTGGTCGCCTGGACCTCTGGCGCTGATGACGTGGTCGTCTGGACCTCTGGCGCTGATGACGTGGGCGCTTGGGTCTCTGGCGCTGATGACGTGGGCGCTTGGATCTCTGACGCTGATGACGTGATCACCTGGGTCTCTGGCACTGATGACGTGGTCACCTGGGTCTCTGGCGCTGATGACGTGGATGCCTGGATCTCTGGCGCTGATGACGTGGGCGCTCGGGTCTCTGGCGCTGATGACATGGGTGCCTGAGTTTCTGGCGTTGATGAAGTGGTCACAAGAGTAGCGGTCGTCGTTTTCACAACCGTCACAGACTCCGAGGCAGGGGCAATGGTAGGCGCCGCAGCCGTCGCTACCAAAGGCTCGAACGCTATTTTAGGATCCGGCTGCATCTTCAACACGGGGACCGTGTCCTTCGCAGGCGCGGGGGCCGTGTCCATCGTGCGAGGCGTCTTCTCTCCCGCCAGCGCGGGCACAGTCTCCTTCGCAGGCGCGGGGGCCGACGCGACAGCCGTCCGCGCCGCTGATGTGGGCGACATGTTGGCCCCCGAAGGCACTGGGCTGTTGGCGGGTGGTGGCGAGGCGACGCCACCGTCCGCCGTTCCCGGAGGCGCCTCGGCCGGCGCCTTGCGCTCCGGGGACGTTTCGGCCGGCGCCTCGCACTCCGTGAACGCCTCGGCCGGCGCCTCGCACTCCGTGGACGCCTCGGCCGGCGCCTCGCGCTCCAGGAACGCCTCGGCCGGCGCCTCACGCTCTGGGGACGCCTCGGCCGGCGCCTCGCACTCCGGGGACGCCACGGCCGGCGCCTCGCGCTCCAGGAACGCCTCGGCCGGCGCCTCACGCTCTGGGGACGCCTCGGCGGCGGCCTGGCCTTCGGGAGGCCGCAGGATAGGGATGGCCGCCTTAGGTCGCTTCTGCAGCAGCTGCGCGGGCGGCGGCGCCTGGGCCTGTGTGTTATAGTAAGTGACGCCGCCGCTCTGCACCACCGGCATCTGGAACATGGCCGGCCGGGGTGAGCGGCGACTCTCGGGGCTACCGACAGCGTGACAGCGTCAAGGGGCACCCGGCCTAGGACGCTAGGCCGCCATGCAAAGTGTAAGCGGGATGAGACAGCCAAACATATGTGGGCGTCACACATTTGCGAGTTGGAGAGCAGAATAACGTTACCCAACTGCCTGTGCAGAAATGTTGTTCTTAACTGCGGAACTGCTGCTGCGTGGGTGCACTTTCAACGCTCCGTGCGTTAGTTCCCTATGCACTTAACAATGAATCAGCGTTTCAGTACGGACAGCCCCCAACATGCGTCACATTTCCACAGGCGACGGCCGAGCGTTCTGGAGCGTCTCAGCCCCATCAGCATCCGTCCGCGGCGTCCCACCACGCACCAGTATGTCGGGCTGTCCGGCGGACGCCGGCGGCGGCGGAAAGCCGGCGAACGGCGGGGGCGCCGGCGGGCCGGCCGGCGGCGGCGCGTACGCCGGCGGGAAGGGCGGGGGCGGCGTGGGCGCGGCGCCGGCCGGCCCATACAGCCCAGCCGCCACGAACGGCGCCGGCGGCAGCGGCGGCGGCGGCGTGCCGTGCTCCACCGGGTAGAGGGACGCGCCGCCGTAGCCAGGCTCCTCGTCGAAGTACGGCGGCGGCGGGTCGGCGTAGGCCGGTGGCGGGTGCCGCTGACGCTGCGAAGAGTAGCGCTTGGGCCGCGACATCTGCTCCTGAAGGCGCGGCGGCACCTGGCTGGAGCGGCCGCCACCGCCACCTCCTCCGCTTCCACCACCGCCGCCGCCTCCGCCTCCGCCTGCCCGATGGACGGAGGGGTTACAGTCGGGTGTGACGTCACGCGCAGCGCACGCATGGGGTGGTGTGAGTGGCGTCTTGGCATGCAATGTTGCACTACATGGTTATGGATGCTAATACGGCGCGCTAATACAGCGCACTCTTCTTGGAATGACTTCAACGGGACGACAATCGAGCCAAGCTGTTCATTTGGTGTATATTGGCACCATTGAAGCGTTGTGCCACGAAGCATGATTCCCAAGGTATGGTCACAACACTTCCGCAAAAACCTAGCATGATCAAGGTCGCGTCCTTCGCACTTCAACCCAAGCGCATTTGACGGGAGCGAACGAGGCGAGGCATTTCGGGCCGTCAACCCCTGCAACTTGCTTCGCGTCTCAGTATCGATACCGTTCATCGATTAACCACCAGTCGACATCTCCACCAGTCGCTGCCGTTCCGGGTGGGCAGAGCGCGCCACGGACCATCAGCCGAGCCGGCTGGCGGCAGTCTGCGGGCCCGGGCGCCCCCGTCAACTCACCTCTGCCGCGGCGACTCTCCTGGCCTTCAAGGCTGAGCTTCTTCACACCGCGCGCCAGCTCCTGCTCGTCCTGCGGCGGCGGCGGCGCCATGCGCGGCGGCGCGTAGTCGCCGCCGCCGCCGGCGCCGGCCGCCGGACGGGGGGCGCCGCGGCCGGCCGGCGCCGTGCCCCTGCCGCGGCCCCGGCCCCGCGGCCGCTCGGCCGGCGGCTCGCGACGCCGCTCCTCGCCGCCCGGTGGCTCCGACTCGCGGCGAGGCGGCGCCGGCGGAGAGACGTTGTCGTGGCGCGGCCCGTCGCCGTCCGAGCCGCGCCGGGGCGCCGTCTCGCCAAGCTCCGGGAACTCCTCCTTGGAGGCGGCGGCCGGTGGCCGGGTGGCGCCAGCGGCGCCGCCGCGCCGGCCGCCGCGACCCACGCGGCCGCCGCGGCCGCCCGGCTTGCCGTAAGCATCCTCGTCTTCCCAGTTGCGCGTTGTACTTGTTGGGCCCCCGACTGGCGGACGGCAGAGGACGGGGTTGGTGAGTGAAAGAACGCGACGCTCTGGACGGGGTAGCAGTGCGAGCGTGGCACACCGAAAAATGGAACGTTCTTCTGCACGATGCACTGAAAACTACACATCTGCCAGACAACTTATACCCAGGCACTGGAGCGACGAGTGAGTTAGACAGCACTGGAGCACCGTTTTGCAATAGACACTGACTGAACTTAACTGAACTATATTAAACAAGGCCGACAGCAAAGGCAGACAATTGAAAAAGACTCGTGCAACATTTACGCCCATTGTCGGATCGGATCAGTTGAGTTGACTCATGATTACCCCAAAACCGACGAACCAATAGCGGAGCAGAGGAAAACCGCCACAGAGACGAAAAAATATTACTACAGGCGCACACCGGCCAACTACAGGTGTAGCCTGCGAAGGCGTTCGCGCGCCCCAATCGCGTGGTGCCGAGAGGAGCAGCTGCGAGAACCCCCCCCCCCCCCCCTTCCTCCCGCCCCGCCGGCCCAGCAGTAGGCGCGCCAGGCCGCGGCGTAGAAGGCGCCCGGCGCCACATACCCGTAGCGGCGGCGGCGGCGGGCGCGTGGCGCCAGGTCCTCGCTCCGTATGTCATAGCCGTACATGGTGACCAGCTCATCGTGCGACTTGGGCGCCTGCTGGCTCTCGTCGAAGCGGTCGTGCTGCCAGCGGTCGGCCTCCTTCCAGACGCGACGCGGCGGCTTCTGCTCCGGCGCCTTCCTGTCGGCCGGCCTGCCCACGTCGGCGAGGTCACACGAGGCCCGCGAGGCGCGCGGGAGCAGCGAGAGGCCGCAAAATATGAGCTTTCTCTGAAACGTGTCCCTCGCACTCAGTCGCCCATATGCCGGACGTATGCTGAACAATATTTGTGAAGGACTGGGGACACACTCCCGCCGGGCCTTACCCACCACATCAACTAGTTCTAGTCCTCCTGTCCCGATCTACCGCTTCCACCAGGGCCGTACCGTTCACCCGTGTCCGAGAAGGACAGCCGGTGGACGTCAGAAGCCGTCACACTCGTCCAGCCGCTCGTGCTGGTCTGGCCGCCGGCTGCGCGCTGACGCCCAGTGTGCCGTCGCTGAGGCTCCATTTTAGCTGACGCTCCCACATACATGCATCCAATGCGGCGCGACCGCGACCCGCCGAGCTCGCGGCGTCCGCCAACGAGGCTGCGCCGAGGCCAACAGCCGGCAGCAGGCGGTCTGCTGCCGAAGCGGCGCCCGCGGACCGCCCCGCTTACCCGTCCACCTCCTCCGCGCGGTCGTCGTGCTCGTAGAAGTTGCCCTTCTTCGGGATGAACTGTGGATTCTTTCTGTCTTCGTCGTCATCTAGATTCTTCTTTTCCTGAGAAAACGCGAGCAATGGTTCAGACTAGTTGACTGTAGCATATTCAGGACTGGAGTGCTGAATATGCTGCAGATGTTCACGAGCCAGCAGAGGCGAGAGTCATGGGGATAGTTACTTCACCTAATTCAATTGTATCTTTTCATCTCAGCTTTGACAAAAAACTAACACCATTCATCCAGTGCTTTCAGGAAGCAGCTCACACTCACCTGAGGTGGTCCGGCTAGCTCATCTAAACTTACTCTCACCTGAGGTGGTCCGGGTAGCTCATCCAAACTCACACTCACCTGAGGTGGTCTGGCTAGCTCATCCAAACTCACGCTCACCTGAGGTGGTCCGGCTAGCTCATCCAAACTCTGAGCCGAGTCATAAACGGAGTTTTTACCCTCTTCATCTGTGTCCTGAAATGAAGCAGCGTCACGTTAGACCCACATGCAGCGCAGGGCAGGTACGATGGCACTGCTGCAATGCATTACGCGCGGGGTGACCAGATCGGCTATTTCAGTCGACAGATCGCTTGCGAATACGTTACAAAGTAGGCTCTCTCAGCAGGCAATGTATGTTCTAATGAGATGTATTCAGTATATCAGAGGGCAGAGATCAAAGGAATATGATTAGAGACATGCAGAGTTTGACAAGTTCAGTCATATGACATAAAGCTAGCACGGCACCACGAGGGCATGCCGATGGCCCATTAAGCATTGTTGGAAAGGCCCGCCCGGCGGTGCTGGAGACCATTTTACACCGGACTCGTCGAGAGCGCCAAAATAACGACCGAAGCACTCTCGTCGATAATCGGCTTCCTTGAAAAACTGCATCGGCGGATACCGTGGACAATAAATGAAGGCAACGGGTTCGCGGACAGCGAGCTTAATCTTTGCTTGCAGACTTGGGTTTATCTAACGGCTGTAAATCATAATTTTAATAAAAGGAAATGATAGTAACTGTTTTAATCACACATTGTTCGTGTGTCTGTTACTTGCAATATTTTGTGCATTATTCGCAAATGCATTAATCATAATAATTTCCAATGTTACCACACATCTAACTGACAAAATTGTTAACATGCATACAGGAACATGGCAAATATAGTGCGCTAAACAAACGGTCAACACGGCTATCGATCTCATGAGTGAATGTGAGGTCCCACAGGAGACATCAGGAGTTCACGTCCCAAGGAAGTGAGCTGGTTTCATTTTGCATCGACATTGATTGTATTTTCCTTTCAGAAACATCCAGTACGGACCACTGGCATAGCCCCGTTGTACCTTGTGCCAAAGCACTCGTCATCGACCGTTACAAGGTGGCCTTATCGCATGTTAGAAGCTGCGGCCTGGGCAGTGCGCGGATTTCCTCTGGCCCAGCCCTGACAGACGCACGGCGCCGCTCACCGGCGGCCGCGGCCTCTGACCGCCATAGGCAGGGGAGCGGCGCCTGCTGAGATGGCCGGTCCGCCCCGTCCGGCGTCGCCCACCCGAGACGGCGGCGGCGGTCGGCCGCCACGCGCTTTTCCATCAGCGGGGTGAGCTCGCAGAGACGCAGACGCCCACCCGTGTGTCTCATTGGGGCTTTACGACGCACTCAGCTGCTGAGGCTATATGACGTCGCCTGCCTCTCATCCTGGCAGGAAGGGCGGGCACCGCGGGGAATCGAAGCCCGCACCTCTGGTTTCCCAGACACGTAGTGGTTAACGCGGTCGCGTTGACAACTACACTACCGGCACCCTACACCCGCTCGTGGGGCGTCGTCGACTGCCGGCTGGGCTGGGCCGGTGCGCGCTGTTTGACGTGCCTAGCCCCAGGCGGCGTACACCGGAGAAGCGCAGGTCACCACCGGGCAGTGCCGTAAACAGGACAAAAGTTTTTGCCCCTCTCCTGGAGGTGGCGGGGATGCCGGAGCCAGAGATCACAGAATTTTGTCAGCTTAACACGCAGGCGGGTGGGCGGGGACCAAAGCGACCCCCGCAAAGTTTTTTCCACGACCATTTCCGAATCGCGCCACGTAGCCGCGTCAAACTTTATGCAATTGTAGACAACTGAAGAGCCGATTTTCTGATGTAAAATTATACGCACGTTGTAAGGTCGCTGACTTATGGCAAGTCAGTCAGGCCATGGCTGTCAGCAAAGGGCATTTTTAGGGAATTATTCAATGTGATGCAAGGGCGGAGCATTAAACGAAGCCATGCAAACCTGAGATAGTTTGTTAAGCAAAGAACTTAATTTAAAACTAGAACTTTTGCCATTGACCTATGGTCAGGTATGAGAGTCAGAACAAGATAAAAACTCAGCTTCCTTTTACTCAAGACCTTGGGTTTATGAGATAGTATCTGGTGTGCATTTTGAATATATTACTAGCAAGGGCTGCCGCAGTCGTGTTCCATGGACTTTTTGAAAGGTCAGAGTAGGCCACTGGCCTAAAGTGACCTGGCTCAACATTTTGTTTTTGGGAACATGCTACCTAGCATAATCCCTGGCAGTTATTCAACTGACAAAATAGCAGCAATCTCATAGAATTTCACCACCTTTACCTCAAAAAGGTCAACCAAGGTCACTGACCTCATTGAAGTTTTGCTTAGAACAGGTATCTATCTTCACAGTGGTTGCATGAGGAGGTCTGGGGGCACTTGAGGCACAAATCTGGAATTTAACCTTGTTTGGCCTTATTTGATCACAAGGCCATGACAGAGACACCTCCAAGTTTGACACAAGTGAGTTCATTAAAGGCTAATCTCTGCTTTGAATTTGGAGTCTCTAGCTATGTTAGTTTCAAGATCTCTGGGGAGTCAAATTGACCCCCACTCACCCAAGTAAAGGATATTCAGCTGTATTGGTCATATTGGTCATATTGGAGTAGCTAGAATGGAAGTGCCTAGTCTGCATAAAGTCTGATGTTGAATAGGCCACATTTGCAACCATGCTGAATTTGATACTAACTTTGTCAATAAAGGTGGTTGGATAATGGAAGAGAATCCTGTGCACAGATGGATGTTGCTTTTCACTAGTCATAATAGATACAACACTTACATAATGCTTTGACCAAGAAACTAACAGAAGGTATAATTCTTAGAAACCAAAACCAATATGATCACCATAAGACATAGTATTTAGGTACAATATATCACGCAGATGTACTTACAGTTATCACATTTACACCTCACCTAGCACATTAGCTAAAGTTTTGCAAGCCTTGGATGCCAGACAATTACAATGTACCACATGGGCACATAAATGGTTTCTGAAGGCTGATCACATGTGTAACAGGTGTATGCCATTTCTATTGGAAAATGGGATGCTATTCTAGGACTAAGAACCATCTACACAAGGCCATTCCTAGCTTCTGTGACTGGATTTTGTAGAAACCTCATGTTTATCCCCTGTCTTTCCACAGCTACTATTGAGCACAAGGGTGAAATGAGCACATGGATGATTGTGAGTTACCATTATTTTTTGCTGTCCTGCATGTTTGCATTCAATATTAATGTTCAATGTAATGCTCACCAGTGTGCAGATGTATACCAGTGCACTACAAAAGCATATTCATATGCACATTCCCTATGCATTGTCTATGCAGTGTTCCTAAATGTGGACAGAGTTCTGCTTTCAAACTAAGACAATATGAATATGTAGAATGTCCTATGTAATAAGCAGCAATAATGTATTTGTCTGTAGACATTATATGCTGGTAACTGACATAATAAATCATCTTTCTTCCTAATCCACAACTTTTGCTCAGGGCTTTATGTTTGCAAGGCAGCATGCAGTGAATGCTGCAGCATGACAAACGCCACTGGATAATGTACTCTGCTCAGCTGATCCACTGCATAATATCAATATGGTGTTGTAGTGATGTCACTGGACCTTCACAAAGCATAGCTGAAAGCCTATGAACTACCAAAATATGGAAGACCACATAAGGCCAGATGAAGCCCTGGAATGAAATAGAACAAAAGTTATTTTGAACTGGAAGTGTTAAGTACTGTTGGCCAGACTCAGACTAGCCCAGAATACCTCCAAATGAATATTCAGGTGGAAACCCAGTGAAGTCATGAGAGTATACTGACTGATCATAGCAAGACACCAGCCAGCATCATCCCACTGGGTGGTAACTGTCAACAATGATCCCTGCCACCTGCCCTATGCACCAAAGTTCCATTACTGGAAGCATGCATGTGGGTGCTAATTTGTGGTGTCCAGACTCTGCATATGGTACCTATAGGTAAACCAATGCATTAGCATTACTCCTTGCTGCATGAAACACCTGATAACCATGTTGTAAGATCTAAAACTGCATTGTCTCCAAAATGCAGAACAGGGTCTGTGCTAGCAACACCCAAGTCAGCAACCATGACAGGCTTCCACAAGATCTCATCTCACTGAGGGCAAAGATGAGGTATAACTGTTAATTTAGAGCAGATTATCAAAATGTTATTCCAGACTTTGAATTGGAGCATTAATGACATCAGTGTCCTATGACATGAACACATAAAATGGCAAACCTAATTACATGTTTTTTGCATGCACATGCATCTTCTTTAAACATTTACATACTCCAATCTTTTGGGATACAGTTGGCAAAATATATCCCAAGAGGGGCAGGTTACTATCCTATTTGGAGCACAACCCTGCCTGCCCTAACCTGTTGTTTGCATATTTGCCATAGTTGGCAGAATGGGCAATACCCAGCCACCACTCATAACTACCAAAAGGTAATTACCACAATTTATATATGTGAGAATGATAACAATACCGGCAGGATGCAATACCGCGGTCACGCGGTTCTGTTCTGGTGGCGCCGCAGGACAGCCACTGCACATGGGCTGTACGAATCTGACCCAAGCGCGATACTTACGCTTAATGATTTCCGGCGGCCACCATCAATGGAGATGTCTGAGCCCGAGGCATCGTCTGACCCTATGGTATCAGGATTTCTTTTCCGCCGTCTTTCCGCCATCACAGCCCCGCGTATGCAGCAACAAGACAGATAAGAGAAACGCAGGCGTGGCCTCCCGGCCCTCCCCTTCCGCACTTGCTTTCTGTGCTTGCGGCGCTTGTGCCGCATTGAGGTCTTGCGGCCGAACGTGTAAAAGACGGCTAAACATATTGCTTATATGTCTTGTCATGAAAACCAATATAAATGTATTTAATACGGAATGAGGTATAGTAGCAAGAGTTATAACAGCATTATTCATGATTCTTTGTTTTAAAATACTCTAAAACTGCAATGATGACCAAGTTATTGCCTAAGCATACATTGAGCTGTGTTGACGATGTGGCACTACTTTTATGCCAATGTTGTCGCTTATTTGGCGTGCTTGCGTCAATTTTTGGCGAGTGGGCGCGGTAGGGCGTGCGAGCAATGTAATGCTAATGGGATGAGTTTCCACCTTATCATCGTGTGAGGGTGCCTTTTTATTATTCACCGACGTGAAATAACTAGCCATGACAGGTATGAAACTGCACGTTATTATTATGATTGATAAGAGCAGATCTTGAGGCCTACATTGTGGGAGCTATTAGACGGACTTCTGTTCAGAAAAGGGGTCGGGGGGGGGGGACCCGTTTAGGGGGCCAACAGTACTAGGCCAGACCAGCCTTTTGGTACAGAGGAGAGGGGTGCAGCAATGTGGGTTGAAAATAAAATGCACAGCACGCTTCATTAATGATCACAATTATGCAACATGTTGGTTGTCACATGTAAACTGTGTGATGATGGTTGATGAACCAGGATGGGGTACATGGATCAGCAGGATGAGAAATTCACATCCAGGCCCTGGTTGATAAAAACACCTTTTACACTCATAAGAAAAGGGGGCAGACATTTTGTGTGTGAGCAGCAGCAATGTTAGCTGACAGGTAATAGAAAATAGGTCAGTTGTAGCACCAGGCACCATCACCAAAGATCTACTTCAGATCTAAGGTTTGGCCCATTTTAAAGTGAACAGGCATTCAGGTGCAGAGTGAAACTGACCCCTAAAAGGTTTTTCCAGAATGGTTACCAAATGGTGCAGCATAACTGTGCAAGATTTTCCCAAATATAAAGAACTGAAAAGTGGATTGTTTGGTATGAAAAATTTAAAGGTTCCTTGTATGGTTGCCAATGTATAGCAGGTCAAAGTCAGGTCATGGATTTAGCAAACTCAGTTTCAAGGGAGTCATTCAACCTGATGCAACAACAGTGTCAGATGAAGCCACATATCTCAGAGATACTTTCCTAGGCAACACAACAATTGAATGAGCAACTCATACTTACCTATGGCCAGGTATGAAGGTTGGACAATGGTCAAAACCAACTTGCTTTACTACTCTAGGGTTTGTCATAAAGGGTAGTTTCTGGTGCTCATTTCAAATTTATTGATAACAGAAACAGCCTTTTGATCTTTCATGGACTTTGTAAAAGCCAGAAAAGGTTGCTGCCCTTAAATGACAGTTGAACACTTTGTTTTAGGAACATCCTGCCCAGCATAGTCATTGTCACTGATTCAAGTGCAAGACGCCAGGCAGTTGTACATGACTTTGGTCACTATGACCTTTTGAAGTTCAAATGAGACCACTGACCTTCAATGAGTATGTGGCCTTTTGCATAGAAGTTATCCAGGCTCTGGGATACTTTGGAGACCAACCTGGAGTTTAACCTTGTTTCACCTTTTCTGACCCAATGGTGATAACCTAGGGACCCCAGCCTTTGACCTCAGTGAGTTAACACACAGGTCAGCACATCCTGTGAATTTGAAGTCCAGCTCTCTTAATTTCTGAGATCTTAATGGGCTCAATTGGCCCCCTACCCAAACAAAGAGTGTCCAGCTGGCCACCCAGGTGCATTACATGGGGGGTTCTGCAAACAGAAACCAGTGTCGCCATCAAGCACATACATTTTTTTTTCTCAGATGCAAGCTTTGATTCCTCATTTAGTGGTTTACTTCTACCAACAGAAGGCAGCTTTCCCCACCCTGCAGGTTAGACTATGCTACCTGAACTGCTCATAAACTGTCATACCAATCCCTGCATGTTGCAGCCATTTTCTTTAAAAAATGCAGAACACAACTTGCAACAGCAGTCTCTGCCAGCACCATACGTCAACACCACGCCACAACATGAGCCAGTCTGAGCTTGGCTGCCATTGCAGGTGGGTGACATCAGCGCCATGTCGGACAGCGCTGCGCCGGAGAACGGCCCGGCGCCGACGGCGGCGCGCGCCGTCTACGGCTTCCTGCTGCTGGTGGCGAGTGCGCTGGCGGCCGCCTTGTACCTGGCATGGGCGCTGCTACCACCTGCCTGGCCGCGCGCCCTCGGCCTCGACTACTGGCCGCAGCGGCTGTGGGCGCTGACGGTGCCGACGGCGCTGCTGTCCGCCCTGCTCCTCTTCGTGCTTGTCATCTACCCGCTGCTGGGCTTGCTGGACGTGCCGGGCTTGGACGACCCGCGCGTGCACACGGACGAGCACAGCCTGCCGCGGCGTGCGGCGCCGGCCGGCGGCGGCATCGCGCCCGTCTACGACGTCCCGCTGAGCGAGGTGTGTCGCCGGCTCTACATGGACGGCGGCCGGCGCGGCGGCGCCGGCGACGGTGACGGGCGTGCCACGACCGGCCGGTGACGGTGATGGAGACGGTGACGGGCGTGCCACGGCCGGCCGGTGACGGTGATGGTGACGCCGGGCATGCGCAGGACGCGGGTCGCCGTTAATCCTCCCCTCGGGTCCGGAGCACCGCCGGTCGGGAGGTTCCCTTCCCCCACTCCGGACGGAGCGACAAGCTGGAGACGTCTGGAGGCTCCAGCAGCGCGCCGAGGTGGCCTCATCGGGTTGGGACGGCTCCCACACACACGGACCTCCGCTGTCCAGCTACGCTCACCCGCTGCGCGGATCACGCGTGTCGCACGTGACTTGGTAGCGCGGTGGTCATCCGCCTGAATCCATCCGGGAAAATGTGCGCGTCAATGACAGATGTATCGATGGGCTAATCCAGAGATGTCGCGTCGCTGATGCCACGCTTTGGTCGGTGTGTGTGCGAAAGAGGCGGCCACCTCCAAACCGAACATTGCGTCGTCAGCAACACACCCCGCTCTGACAGAGTGCGTATATTGTGAATCGTTCGTGCAGGAATGGCAGGCCCAGCAACAGCACCTCGGTGTAAAATTCAAAAACGTTTCGGATCTTATTAAATAGAAGCCTATGCGTGGCCGGCGGCACCGCGCCGCCCGCCACCTGCGCCGCCGCCGGCCATCTCCGGTGCGCCGCGACCGCCGCTCAGCTGTCGCCGGCCGCCTTGGTGGCCTGCTGCTGCTCGAAGCGCGGGTACCGGGCCTCCACCTCGGCCCAGCTGGTGCGGCCGCGGGACAGGTTCGACACCACGTCAGCCACCTCGGCCAGCTACGGACGGGAGGAGCGCGTCAGTGGGGGGCACCGGGCTGGGGCAGGCGAGGAGCTATCGCCGGTGGGATGACGAGTGTGATAGCATGAAATCCATGGCGCGATTGAGATAACAGCCGTGTGCTCCACAGACAAAAATCCTTCACAGCCGGACCGTCTCCAGATTAAATACTTCGCACACGCTATTTATCCATCGGCACACCACTCGCGCATGGACATATTAGGTGTACGCGTACTAGGTGTGAGCTTACTCTCTATACTTCGACAAACACCTGCCAACCAATCAGGACGCCGGCGACACGTGAGATCCAGCGACCGCTCCAGCTCGCACACTGTCCCTTACCGCGCACACCCTGCGCCTCCCCTCTGACCCCTCCTCCAGTTCTCTATACAGTCCCCAGCGAGCGCCTCCCCCCAGCCAGGACGTGACGTGACCGCGGTGCTCGTGCGCGCGTCACTCACCGGCAGCCTCCAGCTCCCTATACAGTCCCCAGCGAGCGCCTCCTCCCAGTCAGGACATGATGTGACCGCGGTGCTCGTGCGCGCGTCACTCACCGGCAGCCGGACCTGGCCTCCAATTCCCCATACAGTCCCCAGCGAGCGCCTCCTCCCAGCCAGGACATGATGTAACCGCGGTGCCCGTGCGCGCGTCACTCACCGGCAGCCGGACCTGGCCTCCAGTTCCCTATACAGTCCCGAGCGAGCGCCTTCTCCCAGCCAGGACGTGACGTGACCGCGGTGCTGGTGCGCGCGTCACTCACCGGCAGCCGGACCTGGCCTCCAATTCCCCATACAGTCCCCAGCGAGCGCCTCCTCCCAGCCAGGACATGATGTAACCGCGGTGCCCGTGCGCGCGTCACTCACCGGCAGCCGGACCTGGCCTCCAGTTCCCCATACAGTCCCGAGCGAGCGCCTTCTCCCAGCCAGGACGTGACGTGACCGCGGTGCTGGTGCGCGCGTCACTCACCGGCAGCCGGACCTGGCCTCCAGTTCCCCATACAGTCCCCAGCGAGCGCCTCCTCCCAGCCAGGACGTGACGTGACCGCGTTGCTTGTGCGCGTCACTCACCGGCAGCCGGACCTGGCCTCCAGTTCCCCATACAGTCCCCAGCGAGCGCCTCCTCCCAGCCAGGACATGACGTAACCGCGGTGCCCGTACGCGCGTCACTCACCGGCAGCCGGACCTGGCCTCCAGTCCCCCATACAGTCCCCAGCAAGCGCTTCCTCTCAGTCAGGACATGACGTAACCGCGGTGCCCGTGCGCACGTCACTCACCGGCAGCCGGACCTGGCCCCCAGTTCCCTATAGTCCCCAGCGAGCGCCCCCTCCCAGCCAGGACATGACGAGACCGCGGTGCTCGTGCGCGCGTCACTCACCGGCAGCCGGACCTGGCCGCGTGAGTCGCGCTCCCGCAGCGTGACCGTGTGCGGCGTCTGCAGCGTGTCGAAGTCGACCGTCACACCGAAAGGGATGGCGATCTCGTCGGTGCGCGCATACCGCTTGCCGATGCTGCCGCTGGCGTTGTCCACCTTGCACGAGACTCCGGCCGTGGTCAGCTCGCGGGCTGCCGGCGGCAGGCGGGCGATTAGTGCGGCGATTACTGACGCGGCGTGACTGACGACATGGCGCGCAGTGCATTACATGCTGACATGGCGCATTTAGAAGACCGCGTGGACACGCAAACCAGTTGGGGTTTTAAGGAATATTCCGGTGTGACGACCGATTACGTCAAGATAGTACATCTCTGGTGCGCTCTAGATAACATTTCGTCCATAAAAGCTTTTACAGCAAAAAAACAAAACAAAAAAACAACACATTTCCGCATGGTTTCATGCACCATTCTAACAATTCAGACATACTTCACGCGTCATAAACATCCTGAATGGGGAACCAAAGGTATTTGCCCACGATCCATCGGCAAGCACTTACAGAGCTGGTTCACGAAGGGCCCGAATTCCGCGTTTCCGCTGAGCGGAAGCACCGAACACTTCAGCGGCGCAACCACGGGCGGCAGCGAGAAGAACTGCCAAAACCGCCACAACAGGGTCAGTATGTGTGCCATTGACACGGACGGGGCCAATCCCAACCAGAGTATCAGCCGTGAGCGATGCTCCTGACGCACGCCTGCGCATGCAGGGCGTGGCGTATGTGTGTGTGCGCGTGTGCGTTAGTGGGGCTTTGCGATGCACTCCGCTGCCGAGACGATATGGCGTCACCTGCCTCTCACCCTGGCAGAAAGGGCGGGCACCGCTGGGAATCGAACCCCGTGCCGCTGGTTTCCCAGACTGGCAGTGGTTAACGCAGACGAGCTAACCACTTCACTACCGGCGCGACGCATGACGCGTCCCAGCCCTAGACATTCTGAATGGGGCGCAATAAGGCCTGATACATTTATCTGTTACTGGCAATGATCGTCTTGATCCGTCAATCACGTAGCGAAATTACAAGTGACCTGTGGCGAGCCACAACACTGCACACGGCCCATGGGGAGAGGATGCTGTGAATTGGAGCTGTAATGTAACCTGATGCTGACGATCATTAGCAGGGTCTCGCAATAGCTTCACGAAGACACCACACCCCGCAATCAGGCGGAACAACTGCTTCGACCATTTCTAAATGCATACCTAATTCGGTATTGGGCCGCCGTCCATTACAAATATTGCAGCGGCAAAGCCAGACGACAGTCCCTGCGGCGCACATCGAACCCACGTGTTCTCACACACGAGCTGGGCGTCCAGCCCGAGGCCGGCGAGCCGTGCCCTAGCCTCCCACTGCGCCGCGGTCCGCCGGCGCCTGCCGACACCCCTCACCGTGCGCTGGTCGTCATCCTCGCGTACGCGGAAGCTGTGCTCGAGCAGGGCGTACATGACGCGGCCGACGCCGAACGACGGCTCGATCACGCTCGGCACCACCTCCTCCACGTGCACCGTCTTCGAGTGGCGCTTGACGGTCAGCATGTCCGGCTTGATGGCGAAGGCGGTGCCGTCCGGTGCCGTCAGCTGGTACTGCCTGTGGGGCCGGGTCACTGGTCAGCTTCGACGGGTCACTGGTCAGGGCCGACGAGTCACTTATCAGGGCCGACGGGTCACTGGTCAGAGTCGACGGGTCACTGGGGTCAGGGTCGATGGATCACCGGTCAGGGTCGACGGGTGGCCGGTCAGGGTCGACGGGTCACCGGTCAGGGTCGACGGGTCACTGGTCAGGGTCGATCGGTCACTGGTCAGGGCTGACGGGTCATCGATAAGGGTCCACAGGTCACTGGATCAAGGTCAGCAGGTCACCAGCTAAGATCAGCAGGTCACAGACTCGAGGTCAACAAGTCACCAGTTTGGTTCGGTATGTAACTGTAAAGGTCACTGGTTCGAGGCCAGCATGTCACCGGTTCAAGGTCGGCATGTCACCAGCTCAAGGTCAGCAGGTGGGCGACTCAGGGTTGGCAGACCACCGGCTCAAGGTCAGTTGGCCACCGGTTCAGTTTGGCAGATCAGTGGTCGAGTTTGGCAGACCAACGGTTCAGGAAAGGCAGGTCACAGCTTAAGTTCGGCAAGTCAGCAATCGGGATCGGCAGGTCACTGGTCCGCGCTGGCAGGTCACAGGCCTGGGTCAGCAGGCTACCAGCCAGGGTTGGCAGGTAGCTGTTCCGGATCCCGCAGGTCCCCGGTCTAGCCCAGAGGTAATTGGTTTGGGTCGGAGGGTCTGGTCAGGGTCGGCAGGTCACTAGACCGGGCCACAGCTCTGTCCGACACTCGGCGAAACTGGACGCACACGGTGGCTTCGGCAGGCGTCACCTATTGTGGCCTGCGGCCTCGGTCGCAGGGCGGGGGACAGGCTCCACTGATAGCAGACCGGCAAAACAAGCAAAAACAAGTAAAAACAAAACATACCAGGTGATACGGCCAAACCCACCTGCACCATCACAGATCTGACAGAAAATTGATATGATGAGCCCAAAGCGCAGTCACAAAAGCGCCGGCCGTCCACCACCCGGGGAGAAGGGTCGGCGCTCACCCATCCTTGGCCAGCTGGGCCTCCATCTCCGTCAGCTGGTCGGCGGAGAGCGCGATCAGCAGGTCAGTCACCTTCTTGGCGTCCTTCTTGAACGCCTTCCCCAGCAAGCCCTTGGCGACCACGGGCTCTGGGAGACGGGGACGACCGTCATATTCGGAGGGGAATATGCTAGGTGAAGTTCGTCGAGTGAACCCCAGATCACACAATCTGCTCACACACTAAATTGCCTGTGCTGTAAGCACATCTCGAGGCCACTCATTATCGCCTTTCTAGAAAAAGCTAGCCGTGCACCTAAACATTACTGCCGAACAGATAAGGCTGGACTGCCAACACGTGCGGGTCCAGCAACACCGACATTTTGTCGCGCCGCGTTGGGAGCTCTGGCCGTTGGCAAGACGTCCTGGCGTGAGCGTCACGCTGAGCCCGCCGTGCCATACCTACGACGTCGACGGTCTTCGGTTCGGGCAACTTCTTCTCGGCCACCAGCTTGACTCCGGTGGCCTTGTAGTGCTGGCTCAGATCAAAGGCTGACCGGTCCGCGCAGCCGACGCACTCCACCCAGCCCTGCAGGCAACGGCAGACGTCCGCTCACAGTGCATCCACACCCCACCGCTGGACACACCAGCGCATCACTGGACACCCCATCACTGGACACGCCGACGCGTCACTGGACACCCTATCACTGGACACGCCGACGCGTCACTGGTCACCCCACCGCTGGACACGTCGGCGTGTCACTGGACACCCCACCGTTGGACACGCCGGCGTGTCAGTGGACACCTCATCACTGGACACGTCGGCGCGTCGGACACACCCCGCACGGGAGCGCGCAGGGCGGGCTTCCGTAAGTACACGCAATGCACGCCACTACCAGTGCCCTTCAGCAGCGCTCAGGCAAGTGACAGTTGGGTCTGTGCAATGTTGCCCCAGTGCGTAGGTAGTCGGACTAGTTGAGCTGGCAGGCACGACCGCTGGCTCTAGTTGAGCTGGCGGGCACGATCGCTGGCTCCAGGCGGCCTTTCAGCAGCTTCTCAGCCACCACAAATGGCGCTAGGACCTGCCGCCGCACGCACCACTAGCGCAGTCCTCCCCCGCTGAGGTTCTCCAGCGTGGGGCAGCGGTCTCACCGCCTACACAGCATCACGGGCCGCGCGCAGAGACCACCGGCTCCCGTTCAACCCGTCACCACCACCGGACCGACCAGCACTCACGTCACCACGCGCGAACCGACCGGCACTCACCGTCACAACCCGCGAACCGACCGGCACTCACGTCACCACCACCGGACCTGCCGGCACTCACGTCACCGCCACCGGACCTGCCGGCACTCATGTCACCGGCACCGGACCTGCCGGCACTCATGTCACCACCACCGGACCTGCCGGCACTCACGTCACCACCACCGGACCTGCCGGCACTCACATCACCACCACCGGACCTGCCGGCACTCACGTCACCACCACCGGACCTGCCAGCACTCACGTAGGAGGTGAGGATCTCAGCGTCCCAGCAGTCGCAGGCGTAGTGGGCCATCTCGTTGGCCATGTGCTGGCGGAAGCGCAGCCGTCGCCGGTCCACGCCGATCAGCTCCAGGAACTGCTGGATCCGCGCCACGAAATAGCCCAGGGTCTCGTTGGCCACCAGACCCTGCCGACAGAGCACACGTGGGGCACATGCAGGGTCTAGACACACACCCGTGCGGCGACCCTGCCTAGCAGATCCTATCAAACCGGTCGGGCACACACGGAAAACACGTCAAACGCCAAACTCAAAGGCGTCAAAGGCTGCGGCAAGCGGTCAGCGGCCCCCAGCGCCAGCGGCCCCGGTCCGCGTGTCCCGGCGCTCGCCCGCACTGCTCGGGGGCGGGGGTCGAGCCGCACCTTGTCGACCGCCCCTCCGATGGTGGTGGTCTGCGCCGCCACGCCGTCCATCTGGTTGCAGGCGGAGAACAGCACCACCGTCTGGCCGCGCACGTCAGCGAACTTAGGGTGCTGTTTGTCGGCCGGGTCGCAGAAGTGCTCGATCTCGGCCATCGTGAACTCCCTACGGCCAGGGGGTCGCGGTCAGCCACCGCGGTGCGGCGCGACCGCCTTCACCACTCTGCACTCCACCCACACAAAGCCATTCGCCATTCGCCATTCGCCATTTGAAGCCATTCGCTATTTGCACAATGCAAACCGTCTCCTTATCCCACAGCTCGGAATCGCAAACCGTCTCCTTATCCCACAGCTCGGAATCGCAAACCGTCTCCTTATCCCACAGCTCGGAATCGCAAAACTCTGGCGCGGACTCTCGGCACTGGCATCGGAGATCGCGCACACACCAGCACCACTGCACCATGCTGGAGCCCGCCCGCAGCCCGGCCAGCAGCTGCCCTCGGCGCGGGGGTCCGCCCGCGCTGAGGTCGGGAGGGGGGGGGGGGGGGGGGTCAGCGCACCTGACGCGAATCAGTCCGCTGCGGGGTGAGATCTCGTTGCGGAAGGCGTTGCCGATCTGGGCGGCGGCGAACGGCAGGCGGCCCTGGTTGAACTCGAGCAGCCGCTTGAAGTTGACGAACATGCCCTGCGCCGTCTCCGGCCGCAGGAACCTGTCGGTCGGCCGGCGCCCAGTCAGCGGCGGCTCTCGGAGTGGCGCCGGCCGAGACACAGGCCGCACGGCCGATGCCTGACGGGGGCCAGCGGGAGGGGGGGGGGGGGGGGAGGACGGCGCAGTGCCGCGGGCGGCGCCCCTACCCCGCCCACTGGTCACGAGGCGCGGTGCTGAGCACGGACGGGTCACGGGGCCGAGATCACCGGCCGGTGCCTGTATCGAGTTACGTCTGTGTAAGCGCCGGCCACCGCGTCGGACAAGGACGGGCATACCAAACACGATTTTGAGCCAGCACTTGTATGGCTGGCGAGCAGTTCGACAGCATGGCACAGAACGCACGTCCGGATTTTGAGCTAGCACTACAACTGGCGATCAGTTCGGCAGCATGGCACAGAGCGCACGTCCGGATTTTGAGCTAGCACTACAACTGGCGATCAGTTCGGCAGCATGGCACAGAGCGCACGTCCGGGTTTGGCAACAGGCCCGAAGGCGTTATTCCGGAGCACGCACGTCGACGTACCCCTTTAGAAGGCCAGTGGGACCAATGGAGGTGCTGAACATCAGGTTGAATTCCATGGCGTCCGAGAGCTCGTTGCCAGTGATAGGAGACTTCATGTCGTATTTCCTCATCACAGCGTTCATGTCATCTTTGCCCATGCCGTCCAGCTGGGAATGGAAATATGAGTCAATGACACGTGCCCATAACATGACGTGGAGGATACTGGCTTGTGCTCAGTGATGAAAATACACTTTGCATGGGACATGGGGACAAGACATAGTAATGATGTTCTTTTTTTTGGGGGGGGGGGAGGTAGAGAAAATGAGTGTCTGCCACCTACCCCAGAGATATACCACTTTGCGACAGACTCTACATCCAGGCAAACATGTGGGGATTCGATGATGGCGTTCAGGCTCCCTGCTCTTCTCTGCCACCATACAACGCCGGCCTCTGGGCATCCGTTCGCAGGGAGCGAAGCGACACGCGGATATTAAACATGGGCGAACAGCAGCTAGAGGCGTCCCATACCCGGGCCACGGTGGTCAGACATTTCTGCTTGTCCTCCTCTGGGGTCTTCTTGTCGGCGGCCAGCTTCTCCAGCTGCGCCTTGATCAGGTGGTCGAGGCGGAAACACTCGCCGTTCTTCAGATCTTTCACCATGAAGTCGGCGAACCTCTCCACATGCCCCGAGGCCCTGAAAGAGCCGTAGGTGCTGACCACGGCGACACCACCGAGGCACGCGGCGGCATAGGTGACAGCCTGCTGATCGCCACTTTCGTCACACTATTCTGCAGCTGAACTGGACATTACAATCCAATGGTGGAGCCAGAACTCACAACAAGCTTTGCTTAGGGCAAGCTTTGATCCCCAAAAAACATGCCATCAATATGGCAGAGCTTAACTGATCAAAAGGTACCAAATATGACAAAGAAAATACCATGCTCTGTTTCCTCTGGCCAGATATGGTATCACCTCCAATGAATCAGCAACTGGTAGCTGCCATTTTCCAGTCATCTGGTGGCTGTTGGTGTTGCCTTTCCTGCTAACGTCACACTTTATAGCCATGGCGCAGCATTAACATATTAAATGAAGGCCTATTAATTGAAATCAAACCAAGAAATCCTTGTGACATATTTTTGGACCAATTATCACCCAGAATTGGCCACACCCACCTCAATTCCAAACCCTCATACAAATGTTGGACATACCCTTTCCAGAAACATGCAACACACAGACTAAATATTCATTGCACCAAATGCTGTCAAGTTACAAATGCAACAACTGGTAAAGTGAAAAATTATCCCAGTGTGGCAAGCCTTTGGTAAGCTACACAGCTGAACATATCAGGATATGCTTGATAGCTCTGGCAAATATACTTACTTCAAAACCTGCTCAGGGGTGAGA
This sequence comes from Pollicipes pollicipes, assembly GCF_011947565.3. Taxonomy (NCBI): domain Eukaryota; kingdom Metazoa; phylum Arthropoda; class Thecostraca; order Pollicipedomorpha; family Pollicipedidae; genus Pollicipes; species Pollicipes pollicipes. Next base: position 11,105,632 of record NW_023596225.1, on the reverse strand, counting down.
ACAGTGCAATCCACTTCCAGCATCTGCTCCTCAAGGACAAAGAAGTTTCGCCATTCAGATATGATGTTGGATTTCAAAGCACAGCCCATTGGTCCAAAGTCATACTGACCAGTCACTCCTGAAAACAAATCATGAGATGTCATGATCACACCCACTTGGCCTGACAGCTAAAAATGAGATAAAAATGGGAGAACTTGAAATGTGTCAAAATGGAATTGGAGAAAAAACTGTTACATTGATTACAAATAATTTTGTCTTAAGACCCTACCTCCATAAATCGCAAATGACTGGTCATAGAAAAATCTTCTTTTGAGAAGATCTTCCATTTTGGTCCTGTCAAATGCTGATTGAGATGGGGCAAGGGATAGTTCTTTGTCTTCAAGGACCTTTTTTCGAGCCTTCAGTTCATTGACTGCTTTCTTTACATCAATCTCTGATGCTCCCTTTGCTTTCAGCTTTTGGACAAGATCTCCCTGAAAAACAGAAACACAGACATAACCATTTTGGCACCAGAATGAAACAGACATAAAGACATAATCATTTTAGCACCAGAATGATACAGAAATACAGACATAATCATTTTGGCAGCAGAATGATTGTCACCACATACAAAGATCAACAAAAACCTTTTATTGTGGCAGAGGAGTGCACTGATGATAACTGAAACTAAGCACTTTTTTGGTTAAATATGAAAATAACACTACCACTATTTATCACCTCATCTATTGTTCACTATCCCTGATGTCCAACCATTAATCCACCTAATCCCTGTATAAACTATCATTAGCCATTAGTGTGTAGAACAATATTAAATCTAACAATTCTACTTTTGTCTCTAGTTGGACTTTAATACATGAGCAATATCACATTAGTGTGTAAAATATAGTCACCACCCAAGTATTGAAGCTATTTCACTTTAAAGGGATGTGGAGGGACAATCCTGGTGTTTTATAAGCATATTTCATGCTATTTAGCTTTAAGTAAGTGTTATCTAGAGGCCATATCATTTGAAAAGCAGAGAATTTCATCCATCTAGGTGTCCATCAAGTAAAAAAATTATGCTTCCAGAATCCTGGCTCTCTGGTGGCCTCAGCATACAACTAGTTAGTGCCAATCAGTTATTCTTTGAGACTGAACCCAGACATGTGAGCGCCAGCCCGTTTACCAAGCTAGAGATGCTCAAATGAGCCAAAATCACCCAGTTCAATGCTATTTGACCAATTTTGAGCAATGGGAGGGGTAGCAAGTAGGGTTATTAGTGCCTGGAGCAGAACAGCATGACAACCATCAATATCCCTGACACCCAAGTGGCCCAATGTTGATACACTTATCCCAAGCAACTTACCAGCATTCAAACCACAGTTTCCCAAAAAGTTCACGACTTCTTCTTAGCAAGCAATGCTTCTATAGCTGTCACTAAAACTTAACAAAAACTCTTAACTCTATCATAAGCCATGGCAGCGAAGCATGCAACAGTTCACCTCACAAACACACCGAAAGCAAATATACTGAGTGCTTCAAGCTGTTCAACGCAATATGCCTCACCTGTTCTTTCACAGAGAGCCGCAAGGGGGCTAGGAGCTCTTCACTTTTAGCATCCATAATGTATGGTATTTGCTTCTTGACTTTAGTCTTCCTTGAAGCCTGTTTGCTGCCCCAGCCTGGTGACAGTGGGAAGTTGAGCACTGGTGATACAGAAATTAGCCTGCTCCAGTTTGGTCTCAGTTGCCAGGCACACAGTAGTGTCTTCTGATGAAGTAATCTGATTTCACTTAAGGCTGAAATGGCAGGCATGCGTAGGCATTCAGATCCAATCGACTTTCACGTCCAGATGGTGCAGCACATGCAGCAGACAGCTGCTTTTACCACATGTAGGTACTTCCCTTAAGCACTGCGCAGCGACCCTCTGGAACAGCTGACTGTAGGGAAAAACAGAGTGTAATGCCCTGCGAACACAATTAATTAGCCTGAAGCGTATTACTCGGCGTCCCTACCACACCTACGCGTCGCCCACCGCGTGAATGAGTAATAACACCAGCGTATGACACCAGACCCGAAGATCACGACACACACCGGCAGGCGAGAAGGCACGGCCGTCTGCATCAGCCCGCCGCACGGCGGAACAGCTGCGTGTGCATTTCTTAGTTTCAGTATGGCGTCATAAGGCATAGGATTTCATAAATATCCCGGTGTCAGTCAGTATATGTCACGAAAATGACGTCAAAGAAAATGAATACTTCATATATTTACGCTTCCCAGGTCTATTCATGATATGGCGCTCTAGTTACATTTATGGTCGCCATCTGCTGGAGATTTTCTTCTTTTGCAACGGGCCTACCACTTCTCGATTTGCTCCATCCGTCCTTTTCACACTCGGTTTGGATATTGGGGTTGGAATCTGCTCAAAAACAGCAAAAAAGTGTGAAACCATGACGTACTGGAGGCAAGCCGGACTTAAGTAAGTATGTACTTCACATTACTGCCGCTCGCAACTTGCATGCGCAGACATCAGTTTTGGAATGGTTTCCATCGTGATTCTGAGAAGCATCCTAAGGGATTGGGGACGTCGATACCTTGCGACACAAACAGGTAGTGTTAGTGGAGGTTTTTATGAGGCATTACAGGTAGCGTGATTAGAGGAAAGGGGGAATGTGAATCATGCGGAAAGTGCACATGTTTGGACTGTATAACAGCTCACTCAGGTTTGGTTGCATGCCATGCAAGTTCTCTAATCTGTTATTATACATTTTTCAACTGTGTCGAGGCTTGTAATTGTCATAAGCTTCCTCTTTTGACAGGTAACTTGCCTGTCTTCGCTTAATCTACTAGTTCAGTTACGGATCAAGTCCTACTTATGGTGATCTAATCCCTAAAGCACAATGCCTGATCAAGGGGGGGGGGGGGCAGTTTTTGTCAGTTCTGATCAGGTGGAGAGAAATCACCCACTTATTTACCTAAAAATTGCCTTAAAAATTACCTCAGAATTTGTACCATTATTTACAGAGGGTCCCCTAGAATTTATCTTGCCCAAGTCCTCAATTCATTGAGCACACAGGTTGTCAACCATTAGAACACCCTTCCACACCTGGTTGTGTCATCAACCTCAGCTAAACAGCTCAATTATAGGCTTAATATGCACTGTGCTGAGATCATCTATGACATCCCACACTGAATCAACCCAATCAATTTGGGACTGCTTGGTTACTGGACCAGGAGCTTGATGAGACAGGGACTGACAGGCCTAGTGGCCTTTTATAATTCCTGATCACCATAAGGTAAGTTTGTCATGGGGGCTTTATGCCGCAATCAGCTGCTGAGGCTATATGGCATTGCCTGCCTCTCACCCTAGCAGGAAGGGAGGGCACTGTGGGGAATCCAACCCAGTGCCTCTGGTTTCCCAGATGCCATAAGGTAAACTAGGTAAAGTATTATAAATGGGATTTAAAGTCTTGGGGACCAACAATGCAAACACTAAACTTGTGGCATGTAGTGAGAACAAATATCTGTTGAATTTGCACTATGTATGCAGCTGGCATTACTGGACAATTATTCAGTAATAGTTGATAGTAAATATAATGCAGCAGCCTTTTTCAGTGGTTACCAAAGCATATGAAGTAATCAATGTGTAATTGTGAATTTTCTAGTTCAGTGGAAATTCAAAAAGTGCAATAAAAAGATGTGTGATGCAGAATACTTTGAAATGTCTTGGTTATGGAGACTGATTCATTGCACATGGACACAACAGCCTCCCTCAAATCCGTAACATCCCTTTGGTTTGATGCTTAAAGTTGACCACATGACCTTTGATAGCAGTAATATCATGTTGTGTGACTCACTCTAGTAGACAGTGAAATCAATTAATCACACATCAAAAGCAATTCAAAATGAGGAGGACAGCTGCAAGTTACTGCAGTTACAGGCAAAAATCACTGTGCAAGCCTCCAATGGTGACAGCATAACTCAGTAAACTGGCATACTGCCACAAATTGCCTTGGCTCAAAATATGGAAATTGATGACTATCAGGTGCTGATATGTATTATATATTGTAGAACATTTGCAACATCAGCGCGAGCGTGCAGTAAAAGCTTGTCGGCCCACTACACGTACACATGTTTACAATCTACATGGTTTGATACAGTTGGTCAAGGTGTTTGGCCTGCAGCGACTCACAATTTGCCATTAAGTTTGTCGGATGTCTTCCATGAGAAGAGGGGTTGGAAACCAGGAAGTATCTAGTTCACTTGGGCCAATAATCTCCCAAATAATGCGGACTAGTAGCATGTGGTAAAATCCTACCATACGTGAATAATTGTAACCACACTCAATGCACTGCATTTGTAAGAATCTAGATCGAACCTCAGAGCCTTAAGCTGCTGTGCTGCCTGACGGCGGCATGCACGTCGCTCTGTCCCCGTCTACTTCTGGATACGGTTTAATAGCCTTGCTTGAGGAACAGTGCTGATCCTGGAGCAAGCTCCGTGCTGGCACGGTCGTGATCAATACTGCTCAAGTGTCGGAAAAGAGTATAAATTGCATGGCGCCAGGTGGATCCGAAAAAACCGCCTACGCGTATTGCTGTTGCCGCACGTATGAAAGAGCGCACCTGAAATTGCGATGAAGCATGTTTCACCGTTAACGTATCGATGCATTGTTCCGTAGGCGTGCGCGAAGGCAGTGATATTGAATTATGCAGCCAGGTGCGGCGACCTGTTGTGAAAGAGAGGGAAGACGTCAAATTGCGGTCGGTTACCTGCCCACTTGATGTCCATGAGCTTGTGTACTGTCGTTGCGCAAGACACTGTACCGCCTTGTTGCAGTTATTCCGGCAGTGATGAAATGATGCTGTGCTGACTGAATGAGCATGGGCTTGATGTAAATGGATCGCATGTTGCATTTCATCATCAGCAGTCCACCACTATGACAGATAAATGTATCCATATGTTCCCTTTGTTTTGCAGACCGCAGAGAAACGGCTGCAATGCATTTTCTTGGCAACTTGCGTGTATGTAGTGGCTGGATGAGCAGAAGTGATTTTGACGTCCAACGAATGCTGCGAGATTGCAGTCATTTCGTACCTCTGACAGCAGCCATGCCATCCAATTTACACGACTGGCTGCCTGCGGCTGGATTTTTGCACTGATGACGTCCATGCTGTCATGTGTTTTATTGACTTGCGATTTTGAAATTATAACGCATACGTTGTTGTAATTCGACAATTGGAAGTGAATGGCTCACGCAACTCATCCTCTGCCCTGCCTCCTGATTGCGACTGACGACGTGCTGATCTGGCTGTGTTCGCCAGCTACCTGCAGTACTCTGCCGTCGCCGCCCGCATGCTGCGGCAGGCGATCAAGCCGGACGCGAAGCGTGCGGCGGCCGACGTGCCTGGCGTCCTGCGGATAACTCACTGGAAGGACGGCAAGGCCTTAAGTGAGTACCGCCGACGACCGCTAGGGGTGCTACCTGTGGACAGGTGGCGCTGGTGCCGTCTTGGCCGGTGGGAGGTGGTTATGTCACGTAACGGTGGTTATGGACGCGAACTTTTTGTTCGGCTGTGGTGATAACAATTGAATATATGATGAACGTGGGCGGGGAAGTACCATGTAAGGCGTTTGAAGCGACTTGTGTTATATGTTTGTACCAGTTGTTAAGGCGTTGTGGCTCAGCGGAGTGGATGACATTCGCAATCAAACACCGCCTACTGAACCATGCAATCTTGAACTCAAGACATATATAGCCGAAGTTTGATCTCAGCAGACACTGCTATTTGGGAGACTAGTGCTAACTTCAATGCTGAAACTCAAATGTGGAAAGTTACGGCATTTCGACAATTTTGCGGTAGAGGTTCTCATGACCTCCTACTTTGCAGCGGTCGATCGTTGCGCGACCTTTCTGCAAAGTGATGTATTCAGTACTGATCGTGAGAGCGCGATACATACCTAGAGAGGTCGATACATACCTCGAGAGCTCGACACATACATACGTACACAGAGGGCTCGATGCTCGATTCGCTCAGCGAATGCCGAATCCGAACAGTCCGTCCAATGTCGAAAGGAATGCTCAGTTCTTAACCGGATATTTTACGATGCAGGTGAGTAAAATCCTCCACAATTATGTCGTGAGCAGGCTGGAACATTTCTGCCATTTCTGGTCGGTTGGTAAATAGCGCATACCACGTCAAGCCTAGCCACGCCCTCTGGCTGTGGCCAGAAGTACGTCGTGGTTTTCCGTTTCTGGCTTGCTGCCAGGCACGGCCGTGGGCGATTAAAGAAATGCATGACAAAACAAACAAGTGGTCCTTGCCTCAGTCCCTCTCGTATTTACACGATCCTTGTAGGACTACCCTTTTCTTCCGCGATTAGAACATTGAGGTCCCTTGTCATCGCGGCGGTCTATTGCTTATTCATGGCAGCGAGGGGGCAAGCAGTTGGGCCACCACGAATAAGCAACACACCTTAGATATTACACTATCTCGAACGTAGTATATATAGTTTATTTTGAAGTTAGCGTTCCACATTTGTATGGGGTTTTGAACTCCAGTAGCCACTTGAATATCATTTTGTGCAGTTCGCAGTCATGCTTTTTTAAGTCTTAAAACCCTCGGGTTTCCGAGTTTGACGGCCGCAGACTTGTGCAGTCTATTTCGGGCGAACTCTGTCAATGTCATCCGGATAATCATGACGCGAAGTAAACGTCACGCGTTTGTCAGCATCTAATTGGCTATGTAGTGCCCAAGGCCAAAATAGATATGGTCATGGAGTTATTCGTGTCTGGCGTAGGTCAGCACGATTTGCGGCATCGTATGTTGTCGGCTGGCCTCCGACCGTTTTGATGCGTCAAGCGCAATAAGATAGTCAATCCAGTCCAATCAATCCAATCCAATAGATTAGTCAACTGGACCATCTTGACAAGATGGCATTAGGAAGTAAGGTGCTTACATTTGCTGGCGATATTGAATTAGTATGGCTGTCGAAAAATACTGATCAGATGAACCAAACTCAACTTGGCTTGAATAAACTAGCGAAATGGGCTTCTCTGCGGCAGATGTCATTCAGTCATGCTAAATTAAAGGGGTATTTTGGGGGTAAAGGGGCATTTTGGGTAGTTTTACCAGTGAGGGTATTAGCCATCAAATGTGAGGCCGGGAGTAAGACCAGATCAAGGAAGAAAAAGACTTAGGGGTCGTAATTTCAACGTAACGTAATCAAACGATGACCTATGAGTTTGTTTTCTAGATAGTTAAATTATGCTGTCGAGAGTATTTTGACATTTAAAAGCTTACCAGTGGTTACAAGGGAGCGTATTTTATCGCATCGGACGCTTGCATCATTGCCTTCAAATGTGATACACCCCCTTTCTGTTAAACTGGATGTGACCTGACCACGCACCATCCTGCCGCTGTGTCCGTGCCGCCCCAGGGGATCGTCTGCTCCTGCTCCTGGGCCTGTGCAGTCCTCGACCCCTGATGCGGCGTCCCGTGATCGCCGCCCTGCCCTCGCCGTTTCAGCGCCCGCTGTTCAGCCAGGTCCCGTCGGTAACGTCGGCCGCCTACTCGCCAACAAAGCCTCGCCTAATGACATGAGCGGCCCCATGGCATGAGGCCAGCACCGCCCCGTCGCTGGGCGCTAACGAAGCCAGCCTGTTTTTGAATGCGTGCCGTATGTGGGTGTTTGTGCGTGTGTGTGTGCGTGTGTGTAGCGCCGCTGTTGTAGGTATACGCTATAAATGGCTTCTCCCGTGCCTATTAGGGCCGCCTATTATTGGTTTAGCCTGACGGATTATCGTTTCCGTGTCGGTCGGCTTGGCTTCCGTATTTGCCATTGCTGAGAATCAGTAGCCTCCTGCAGTGTGCAGTCGGGCTCGGCGTGTTAGCGCGCGCCGGGCCACCCCGTCCGGCAGCCGGCCGGCCCGCGGCGGCAGCGGCGGCGCCCCTCTCGGAGCCTGCCGGGCCACCCCCGTCCGGCAGCCGGCCGGCCCGCGGCGGCAGCGGCGGCGCCCCTCTCGGCGCCGGCCGGGCCACCCCCGTCCGGCAGCGGGCTCTCCCGGCGGCAGTGGCGCCCCTCTCGGCGCCGGCCGGGCCAGCGATCATGCGCCTCCGATTGATGGGCGGCTGGATCGGGCGCGCCGGCCGATTGTCTCCACACCCCGCTAAGTGGGTGGGAGAATGGTGCGCGCTGGCGCCGTACCAGGCGCCGCGGTGCCGGACGCCGCCACCGCCTCCGCCGCGTCCGGCCTCTCGAGCGGCCGCCGCCGCCACAATGCGCTGCCGCCGGACGCGCGCCGCGAGCCGGCCCAGCCCGTGTCCGCCCCGCCGCGGCTGGGCCGTGGGCGGCGGCGGCGAGCGCCGGTTCCGCCCGTGTCGCGGAGCCAGCGGACTCTGAGTCGGGTGGCGCCGGCCGGTGATGCGGCTCAGCGGTCGCCGCCCGATGCTGCCGTTGCCGTCGGCTCCCTCAGGGGCGGGGTGGGGAAGGGGGGGGGGGGGGGGGGCACTCCCGGCAACATCTACCGGCTGCTTGATCGAAGAAATCGCTGGGTGTCGGTGCGTAGCAGGCCGGTATATTGAAGTCATTAGAATGTAACTTCCAAAGGATGACACGATCTATCAAGCTTGGCTTTGCATCCCCTGCGTCATGAAAGGCTGACCGCAAGAGAGGCTGGATCCACAAGCTATGCTCCGGTCTTCGTCACGTCCGACGGGTGAATAGAGGACTTGGGTCCACCGGCACGTGGTTCTGGTCCAAGAAACAGCCAGCTTTGTCCGATAGGCATAGTACGTCACGAAAATGTCCCAGCGTGTAGTTGTTTTACGACATGGCCACAAATAATGCTGTCCATTTGTGAGTGACAATACGTGGATGATGGCTTCGGGCACATACCTTTACAAAGCGTACGCTATAAACGTTAATCCGCCCGTAAACACGTCTTTAACCCCTTTTGGAAAAAGGAATGAAGCATGATTACTTAACGTCGACACCCCCAGTTCCCTCCTTTGCTGAAGCTGGACTGTATAAATCATCCCACTTGCACCTAGTGCGTCTCAGCTGGCTGCGCCAGGACAGCCGCACAGCGAGCTCCGCTCCAGTACAGGCCACCAATGTTGTCCGTGATCCTGCGACAACCACGCAGCATAGAGCGCTGCTGATGCCGATCGATGAGCCCTGTTTCAGTGATCCTGCGACCACCACGCAGCATAGAGCGCTGCTGATGCCGATCGATGAGCCCTGTTTCAGTGATCCTGCGACCACCACGCAGCATAGAGCGCTGCTGATGCCGATCGATGAGCCCTGTTTCAGTGATCCTGCGACCACCACGCAGCATAGAGCGCTGCTGATGTCAATCGATGAGCCCTGCTTCATACTTGGAACACGTTCACCAGCAGCATATTGATTGCAAGCAACATGTTTCACGTCTCGGCCGTTGCGTTTCTTCGGTGCGGAACCTGAATGCGTCGTCTTGAAGAGAAGTCTGGAACAAAAGACAATCTCCTAGTAATTTCACTGTGTCTTATCGAACCCCTCCCTGACAATGCTGCCGTCATCAAAAGGTGAACACCCCGTCTTTTTCTTCAAGCCCTATAAAAGGTATTGAAGTTGACCGTCTGATACACGGCCGGAAAACGCCGCACGGTCACACCATAGCGAGACACGCCCAGGGAACGGGCCTTTGTCATTGGTCGTGCGTTTCGGCGAGTCTGTTGTGGTTTGTGCACGACAGCCGCTTAAGGGATGGCCCAGAAAGCTGAAAACGGCAGTGTTTTTGTAGTTACCTTTAATGGGATATGTTGGAAGAAGCCAACTTATCATTGGAAAGTGGTTCAAAAATAGCGCAGTTGAATAGTTGGCGCACAAAAAAAGGCGCACAACCTTGTCGTCGCAAGTCTGCAATACCACTTAAAACAGTGTAGCCTTTAACTGCAAAATACGCTTCATTAGCCAAGTAGCGTCGTCGCTCACATTTCATGCATGCTTCAGCCCTTAGACGAGATACCTACCTTACCACTCTTGCGTTGGGTACCCCGCCATGCGTGGTGTGACGCGCTCGGTCCCCCAAAGATCGCTTGTAATTGCGTTAGACGACAGGAGCTACCTGGTGGCACTGATCTGACCCGACTTAATCACCTGACCCTAGCTCTCGAAACGGCAGGGAGGGTAGGGGGCTGAGGCTCACCGCGTGCGGCGAAGGCGAGAAAAATGGCCGCCCGGCGGTGGCCAACGATACCAAGCGCTGTTTATTAAACATTTCGCCCGTGCTCATTAGAGGATTCATCAGAGTGCTCATTAGAAGTCTTGACCGTGCTTCCAACAGGTGGCTTAGTTATGGCTGATGAAAAAATAGTCAAAAGTTATACTGCAGCCTGTAAAAACGCGCCAGCTCGTCACACGTGAGAGGACGTGTTCTTTCTCTGAGGTCGCACTTAACTAGCCTCGTCGGCATGGCAACAGCCGATGACCGGCTTCGCAAAGCAATAATGCGGCGTAAACACGATATGCGAGATGTCAGCTGAGTGGAGCGCTGTGAAATATGAATGGAAATGCACTGACTCTTCTTTAAGATACCCTCTCGCTGCATAGACCATACTGGATTGTGTTGTAGACGTGACGTCGCGAGGTGAAGCTCTGGGATTCAGCGGGCAAAACAGTGCGCGGAACACCGGTACTTGCTTCCGGAATCAGCGTCATGTAAGGGACACGACCCGAGTGCTCTTCAGTTACATCTCGGATTGACGTTGTCTCTGCCGGGAACAGGGGTGATACCTGTCCCAAGTCCGTCTACGGAGCCTGTCTGACGTCTGTCTGCGGTACACGTCTGACATATCTGCGGAGCATGTCTGATGTCTGTCTGCGATGCCTGTCTGACGTTTGTCTGCGGTACATGTCTGACGTATATCTGCGGAACATGTCTGATGCCTGTCTGCGGTGTCTGTCTGACGTCTGTCTGCGGTACATGGCTGACGTCTGTCTGCGGTGCCTGTCTGAGGTCTGTCTGCGGTGCATATCTGACGTGTATCTGCGGAACATGTCTGACGTATTTCGGCAGTGCCTGTCTGGCGTCTGCCTGCGGTACACGGCTGATGTCTGTCTGCGGTACATGACTGACGTCTGTCTGCGGTACATGACTGACGTCAGTCTGCGGTACATAGCTGACTTATGTCTGCGGTACATGTCTGACGTCTACCTGCGGTGCCTGTCTGACTTATGTCTGTGTTGCATGTCTGAAATCGGTCTACGGTGTCTGTTTGACGTTTGTCTATGGTACCTGCCTGGTGTATTTCTGCGGTGCCTGTCTGAAGCGTATCTGCGGGGACTGTGGGGCGTTTGTCTGCGACGCCTGTCTGACGCCTGTCTGCGCTATCTGTCGGACGTTTGTCTGCGGCACCTGTCCGCCTACCGTCAGCGTCCAGCGCTTCGGGTGCACAGTTTCAATCTAGTGCTGCCGCCAGTGTTAATTACCTTCGTTTTGGTGTGATGTTAGGCTAATTGGTTTGGACTTGTAAAGTGTCGGGTGCTAAGTGGACCCAGTCAACCTGTGGAGGGCTGACGGGCGCGGGGGGAGGCGTCTCGGGCAGCGTTCGCTGGCCGTCCCTCCTCACGGCTTTGCGTCACGCCAGGCAGCTCGGTGCGTCGCTCGAGGCGCCTTTCTTGGAGTCGGAGCCGTTCGTTTGTAGGAAGTGTGATACGTTCAGCAGTCTTGGGCCGTTTTGCGTACATAAACTAGGAGCCTGCTCCTTTAGCTCCGGTGGTCTGCGCCACATGTCGGCACATGGCGGCGTTTTCCGACGCAGCGCGGCCTCCCGCTGGGGCGCACGCAGAACGCGGCCGGGGTCGCAAGCCGGGTGGCCTCTGGAGACGGCCGTAGGTGTGAGCCGGGTGGCCCCTGGAGGCGGTCGGGGGTGTGAGTCGGGTGACCACTGGAGGCGGTCGGGGGTGTCAGCCGGGCGGCCTCTGGAGACGGCCGCAGGTGTGAGTCGGGTGGCCTCTGGAGGCGGTCGGGGGTGTCAGCCGGCTGGCCACTGAAGGCGGTCGGGGGTGTGAGCCGGGTGACTTCTGGAGGCGGTCGGGGCGTGAGCCGGGCGGCCTCAGGAGGCCGTCGGGGGTGTAAGCCGGGTGGCCTCAGGAGGTGGCCGTGGGTGTGAGCCGGGCGGCCTCAGGAGGCCGTCGGGGGTGTAGCCGGGTGGCCTCAGGAGGTGGCCGTGGGTGTGAGCCGGGCGGCCACTGCACGAGACGGCCGACAGTCGATAGCGTCGATAGTCGATAGCGACAGTCGATAGTGCGTCCCCGCCCTGTGGTCCAGGACGCTCGGCGGACGTGGCGGTCGACAGTCGTGACGGCCGCAGTTGCCAAGCTGCCACGTCCAGTGTCATCATCAACGAGGCGCACGAGTACTCGCACTCGTTGGGCTTTCACTTGCAGTGTTCTCGAGTTGTTGGCCCTGTGTGTGCAGGGCGGCGACGCTGCGCAACTCCTTGCTTCGGGAGATCCATCTGGGTACAGTTTGCGCACTTCTATGATCGCCGGCAGATCAGACACGTTACCCTGGCCTTGTCCGGGCAGTGGGCCTTCCTTGCGGCGCCAACAGCGGACTGGGACGTGAGTATTCACATTAGATCATGTCACGATGTTTTCCGGGAGCGGCTAGCTCAGCCAATCACAAATTGCCCTGAAAGGCAAGTAGTCGAATGTCAACAATGAACGGGAAGCCGCTTTGCATCGCGCTACATAATTTTGGGTCACCACGGCGTGCTAGGATTTGTTAGCATTTTCCGCCGCTGTAGATATGAGTTTGGGCAATTTTTAACACGCGCCCGGGTGGCCGGCTGGATACCATCCGCCCGGGTGACAGGTGGTCAATTTGAACCCCATGAGATCTCAGGAACTAAGAGAGCTAGAGACACCAAATCCACAGTGTGTGTTGATCTGTACGTGAAGTCATGTAGGTTAAAGGTTAAGGTTTCTAGGTCATTACCCTCGGATCAGATAAGGTCAAGGTCAAATTCCAGGTTGGTCTCCAAGGGGCCCCTAGAACATAGAAAAATGTTCTTAGCAAAAGGTGACATGCTCATGTAATGTCAGCTTTATCTATTAAAGGTTATGGTGGCCAAAATCATACAAGACTGCGTTGAGTTCTGCATGTGAATAAGCGACAAAGATAACGCCAGGCAGTATGCTTCTAAAAACAAACCTTTTGGTCCTGTTGACCTTGGTCGTTTTAGGTCAGTGACCTGTTCTTACTTTAAACAAGTCCATAGAAGGCGTAGAATGCGGATCCTGTTGTCAATAAATTCGAAATGAGCACCAGAAACTACCCTTTACAGCAAGCCGTAGAGTAATAAAACAGTTTGGTTTTGGCCTTGGTCTGGCCTTCATACTTGACCATAGGCCAATGTAGTTTGTTCTTTCAACTGTTGTGTTGCCTTAGAAAGCATCTCACAGATGGACGGCTTCGTATAACACTCCGTTGTTGGATCAGATTGAAGGATTCCCTAGAAATTGCCTTCGCTGAAACCGTGGCCTGACTTTGACCTGCCGTAGGTCATTGACCTTACAAGGTACATCTAAATTTTTGACGCCAGACGATTCGCCATGCATTTGTCCACAGCTAGGCAGAATTTGGCGCGGGGTAGTTGTGCTATTCGCAAATCATCCCGGAAAAACCTTTGGGGGGGGGGGGGTGGGACTGTCAATTTGACCCCACCCCCGCCCGAACGCGTGTTAATATGCGTTTTGTGATTTTGTATTGCAAGTTTCGTACAAGGTGGAGCGGTGAGTTTAAGTGCGCAACGACGAATGTCAACCTTTTGCGCTGTTTGTTTGGCTGTTGCAGTATCTCAAAGGCGAATGTCTACGTCCTCAGCAACTGCAATGTCTTATCCCTCCGGGGCTCCCAAATTTTCATCCCCAAATCGAGTTTCATGGTTGGTTGAGCTCGCTGCCAGCCGCTGGCAGTAAAGAAAAATGGTCATTTGAAAACAGCTCAGTTTTCCCCACCCTGTCGTTGGTCTCTGGAGTTGAGTAGAAAAACATGTCTGAGCGTGTATTGACCAGGAAAAAACATCACGGGGACCATCGTACGTTCTCCTGACCTTCGTTCCCGTTAGAAGCCTGCTTTCGGGCTATCGTAATGTGTACCTATGAGGCCATCGATTGGATCGGTGTTGCAATTGATGCCGACCCCGATCGCGGAAATTTCTTTCCCGCCCCGGGTGATGCAGTTTATTCCCGGCCGTTCAGTCTTTACGGTGCAATAATTTTCGAAACTTAAGCGTAAGTATGGGGTTGACCTCCACGGCAGAAAGTGCTTCGTTGCGTTCTTCAAGGTCGCTGCTTGGGAGAAAGTAGCCAGCAGATTTAGGGCTTTCATCTGCGGTGCCAGAATGTGCAAAATGCATCAGAATCTCTTAAGGCCTATTTTGGTGTAGTGTTTTAGTAGGATAAGCGAACCGATGCTTTATTGTTGACCTTTGTTCATCAGTAACTTTTCTCATCTCGCCATCTCTCCATTCTTTATCTTCCCGTCTTTCTGACTTTCTTTCTCACCCCTCTCTCCTCTCTCTCC